>NC_088218.1:20073301-20245801 GCF_036934945.1 Oncorhynchus masou masou
GTGAAGAGGTCGAGGTGGGAGTGCTTTAAGGAAGCAGAATGGGATCACTCGGGTGACTCTGGGCTAGCAACATATGAATGACTTTCATTCTCTCTGGGAAGTTGATAACCTGGACCTGTAGCTCGAGAGCTCCATACTGAGGCCTATCCTCCTGATATGACCAAGGGGTGTCTAAGTTCAGTTACATTTATGATTCTCTTTCTTCCACTCTTTTTCAAATGATTAAAGGACTTTATAAATGGATTGATTGATCTCTGTCATGAATTGCCCAGGTACACTTTACATAAGAGGTCGCTTGACCTCACTGGGACTTCCTGGATAGGTAAAGGTCAAACCAATGACTTAGCGTTAGCATGCCCACAGTCATTCCTACCCGAGTTAGCATCTCCTGCTCATGCAAGAGTAGCAGCTTGCTGCCCGATCCCTCCGTCCGCTGCTCCAGCATCAGGGAGAAGTGCTCAATGCACTTGATGGACAGCTTCTCTTGTAGGGTCATGATAACATCCTATCACACCATAAACAAAGGTCATTGTACCAAATGATAAATCAAATAAACAAGACTATCTTTTATTTGTATCCTTGTTTTCTGCCACCATGTAGCTGAGATGATAGAATGCAATTGCATTTCAAGTCAAGGTTGAGTCCCCACGCCATATTCCATTAATTTCCTCCCATTTCGCCACAGTAATTATGGAAACAGGGCCACTCTAACCCCCCCCCTCCACAAAGTGTCACGCAAACCTTGATGGATGTGCTGCAGTCGAACCGAAACGACTTGGTCTGCCCGTTCTCTAGGTACACCTTCAGAACGTTCTGCATGAAGAGGAGGGAGTTGTCCTTCACTGTGTTCTGGGTGGGAAGGAGACACAGAAGAATGACACACAAGGCATACAGTAGCCTACATGAAGAGGACAGAGTTGTCCTTCACTGTGTTCTAGGTCGAAAGGAGACACAGAAGAATGACACACAAGGCATACAGTAGCCTACATGAAGAGGACAGAGTTGTCCTTCACTGTGTTCTGGGTGGAAAGGAGACACAGAAGAATGACACACAAGGCATACAGTAGCCTACATTAAGAGGACAGAGTTGTCCTTCACTGTGTTCTAGGTGGAAAGGAGACACAGAATAATGACACACAAGGCATACAGTAGCCTACATGAAGAGGACAGAGTTGTCCTTCGCTGCGTTCTAGGTGGAAGCAGGACATAAAAGACCTCCAGTATAAATGAATGACCTTATATTTCTTGCTAGCATTGTTGACCTGTCTGGATGTACTCAGATATACACTTGTTTACCAACACAAAACTATTCAGACCCTTTGACTTCTTCCATATTTTGTTACAGACTTATTCTAAAATTGATTAAATCGTTTTTTTTCACCCTCATCCAGCTACACACAATACCCCATAATGACAAAGCAAAAACTGTTAGTTTTTTTTGAAATGTTAGCACATTTCACATAAGTATTCAGACCCTTTACTCAGTACTTTGTTGAAGCACCTTTGGCAGCTATTACAGCCTCAAGTCTTCTTGGGTATGATGCTACACACCTTTATTGGGGAGTTTCTCCCATTCTTCTCTGCAGAACCTCTCAAGCTCTGTCAGGTTGGATGGGGAGCGTCGCTGGACAGCTGTTTTCAGTTCTCTCCAGAAATGTTAGATCGGGCTCAATTCCGGGCTCTGGCAGGGCACACTCAAAGATATTCAGAGAATTTTCCCAAAGCCACTCCTGCGTTGTCTTAGCTGTGTTCTTAGAGTTGTTGTTCTGTTGGAAGGTGAACCTTAGCCCCAGTCTGAGGTCCTGAGCGTTCTGGAGCTTGTTTTCATCAAGGATCTCTCTGTACTTTGCTCCATTCATCGTTCCCTTGATCCTGACTAGTTTCCTAGTCCCTGACGCTGAAAAAAATCCCCACAGCATGATGCTAACCAGCATACTTGTCACGTATACTCCCTCTCCGGCCTCTAGGTCAACAGGCTGCTGATTATACCGCACACCTGTCACCATCGTCTTGTGCACCTGCACCTCATGACACTCACCTGGACTCCATCACCTCCTTGAATATCTTCCCTATATCTGTCACTCCCCTTGGTTCTTTCCTCAGGTGTTATTGACTCTGTTTTCATGTCGGTGCATTGTTTGTGTTACTTGTTCATTGTTTCTTTTATTTATTAAAACACTCACTCCCTGAACTTGCTTTCCAATTCTCAGCGCACTCGTTACAATACTTCACCGCAGGGATGGTGCCAGGTTTCCTCTCGACGTGATGCTTGGCATTCAGGCCAAAGAATTCAATCTTGGTTTCATCAGACCAGAGAATCTTGTTTCTCATGGTCTGAGACTCTTTAGGTGCCTTTTGGCAAATTCCAACTAGGCTGTCATGTGCCTTTTACTGAGGAGTGGTTTCCGTCTGGCCACTCTACCATAAAGGCCTGATTGGTGGAGTGCTGCAGACATAGTTGTCCTTCTGGAAGGTTCCCCCATCTCCACAGAGGAAATCTGAAGCTCTGTCAATGACCATCGGGTTTTTGGTCACCTCCCTGACCAAGGCCCTTCTCCCCCGATTGCTCAGTTTGGCTGGGCAGCCAGCTCTAGGAAGAGCGCGGCGGCAGGGTAACCTGGTGGTTAGAGCGTTGGACTAGTAACCGAAAGGTTGCAAGTTCAAATCCCCGAGCTGACAAGGTACAAATCTGTCGTTCTGCCCCTGAACAGGCAGTTGACCCACTGTTCCTAGGCCGTCATTGAAAATAAGAATTTGTTCTTAACTGACTTGCCTAGTAAAATAAATAAAAAATAAAATAAAAAAAGTTCCAAACTTCTTCCATTTATGAATGATGGAGGCCACTGTGTTCTTGGGGACCTTCAATGCTGCAGAAATGTTTTGGTACCCTTCCCCAGATCTGTTCCTGGACATAATCCTGTCTCAGAGCTCTATGGACAATTCCTTCCACCTCGTGGCTTTTTGCTCAGGCATGCACTGTCAACTGTGGGACCTTATATAGGTGTGTGCCTTTCCAAATCATGTCCAGTCAGTTTTCTTTAATCCATTTTACAATTAGGCTGTAACGTAACAAAATGTGGAAAAAGTCAAGAGGTCTGAATACCAATATCCATACTAGCACACCATTTAGAATGCATCCCCAATACATTGTTTCATTTGAAGTGATATGCTGGTGTGGATATTAGAACAGAGTCTTACTTGTACAACAAACAAAAAAAAAGTAGATATAATTAATGTGAACCAAATATACACAAATCACTTTTGACAGTTCAATTGGTGGTCAAAGGTCAAATGAACAAATTCAATGGTCAACCATGTGACAGGAGGAGAACTTACCGGAACCTGACCGTTAATGATGACCTCTTCTGCGAAGCGCACTTTGACCGGATTGGACTTGAGCTTGGCTTTTTTGGCTGCACTGATGAACGCTGATTTGGGCGACTGAGAACAGAGAGATTTAGCACGGAGGTCAGGATGAAACCAAACCCTGTGTCGGGTGTGTTACATCCTGTTATTATAACCAACAGTTCTAAAAAATAAAGATACTCACAGGGTACGGCTGGACAACAGTCAACATAATGGACTCCTTACAGTTTCTGGAGGGAGAAAAGCACATCTAATTGACTGATAGTTACAGTGAACGACTTCAATTTAATGTCAACGTAAACAGGTAACCAATGATTTCCAATCCAATGTAATGAACTACGGGACACGCAGGCGCACACACACACACACACACACACACACACACACACGCGCGCACGCACGCACGCACGCACGCACGCACGCACGCACGCACACGCACACACACGCACACACACACACACACACACACACACACACACACACACACACACACACACACACACACACACACACACCATATTCTGGTATCTGGGGGTGTGAGATGTTATTAAAAATATTCACATCTCCACAAACAAACAGGCAAGAACACAGCCTCACTTCAGACTCGGACATTTATCAATTTCATAAGAAATGTCATATGTCTGCTACATAATTGTAAATATAATTATATAATGTAAATACAATTACCCAAGCCTTTGGCAGATTTGTTCAGTAATAATTGGATAGGAAAACGTAAGAGATGCCCAATCAAATAATGCAGTCACTAAAATGCAACGTTCACTTTTCAGAGTTGAACACATAAACGACCGAAAGCCTTTTGAGAAAGTCTGGTCATCCCTCAGAAATACAACAACTGGCATCCGTGTTTACGCTCTACACGAGACACATTTCTGAGAGCCTAATCACAAAATAAAAACGGGACAGGCCTGGATGTGTCGTGGAAATTACAGCCATCAACTCACCAAATATTTTGTAACGTCTTGACTTTGTTAAGGTGACAGAAATAGTTGGTCATGAAATTATTTTCTCAAAGCAAAAAGTGCCTGAAAAGTCTGGTGCCTGAAGGGCCATGGGAGATGACAGCTGTTGGCACCACTGGACATAGTTACCCATGCTGAATACCCTAGATAAACAGAGACAATAAATCAGACAGGGTTACCTGACGAGGTCGATGACTCGTTCCCTGGGCGCTGAGCTGACTGCCTCGTCGTTGATCATGATGATCTCATCTCCTGGGATCAGCTTTCCCTCCGAGGGACCTCCTGCAAACATACACACACACACACGCACAAAACGCACACATGAACATGAATGCACAGACACATAAACACACACAGATTGGTCAGCGATCTGTACATACATTTGTCGTAAACAGTGCCGATACACTGAGACGTTTCGACTCCATGTTCACGTTTTCTTGGGTTCAAATCTGCTTTCAAACATCAGCGCTGCTCGCTAACACCAAAGAAAACTCAGGACTTTTTTCTCAAAAGCTCCTGTTCCATCAATTCCCAGGTGTGACACACAGTCTCGGTGTCCCAATCTCCCCTGTGGGGATTATGAGCTTCTCAGCCGGCGCTGGCAATTGAATCTCTCTCCTTGTGTTGTAGAGGCACAAGACAGATGAAGACGGGCCGTTGTTCCTGATGCCTGCACCGATCCTGAAAGCGCTAATTATTTTCCACGTGCCACAGGAAAGCCTGTTTCCCATGATAGTGGAGCGCTGAATAAACGGATTGACGGATGACACTGGCTGAGGAGAGAGCGTAGGGGGCTTCAGAAACTCTCCAAACATCTGAATAGAATAGAGAAGAGCTGAGAGAGAGTCCCTCGGCTTCACCTAGTCATAGAATGCCAACTGTTTTATGGTCTCCGCCTGTAGTCACACTAAGCATCGGATGAGCAACACTCATAACGTCGACTGATAATGTTTGATGTGTCATATTCTTTCAGTAGATTACTGGGATGAAATGAAAACAGCATGGAATACCTAAATGATCGATTGTCCAACATCCTTCATGTAACCCATCAGCGATTGGTGTTTCTCACCGATTAATAATCACTATATTTAATAAAATTGTAATATGGGAACAAAAAATAATTTGATTGTTGTCACTGCATGTCCAATTGCATTGTGCCATTGTAATTGTCACACTAATTAACAGTGAAAAGCCACCACTACAGCACTCTGTTTCAGTGAGCTCATATACAGCAGAGTGGAGATTCAGTTCAAGAGGTAATTGTTATGTCAAGAATTCATAATTGCTTAGAGGCTGCTATAGGCAAGATACAATCCATGGCCGTGGTTGCCTCATGCCTGAATTTAGTCAGGCAGATAGGCGACATCACACCAGGGCCGAAAGTCTCATTAAAATGAACACGACCCTCATATTCCTTAATAATACTCGACCATGACACTAAGTGGTTATTGAATTGTATTGTTGATCAAACAGTATTTATTGATATACCCCCTAGGCTGATAGAGATTTGACGAGCTTTGGGCCGAGAACCACCTCTAACAAGTGCTAAGCGCGAAAAGCCCTATGGCATCAATGCAAAACGTGCAAACGTGTGACAACGAGTGAACTGCTCTTATTAACCAAAATACAGACAAGAAAGTGTTACTGACCCTTGAAAGGTCAGTGGGAAAGACAGAATTAACCCAAGTATGAAAAGGTATCCATGACACATACACCACAATGTTATTTGGCTTCACTAAAATGTCTTTGAACACTTTGTGCCAATATCATGTTCAGTAGATTTCTGAACTTCACGTAGGGACATGTCTGGACATAATCCCATGAAACAGCTATGGCCCTGTTCTGTCATGAGTGTCATGTATATTGATGTAGCTTTAAATTCCAGCTCTTCAGGCGAGTTCGGTCAGTGATTATCATGGGAGATGTAGGCGGAGGGATATACCAGGAGGGGTCATGGGAGACGTAGGCAGTTGGTGGGACATTGATGCATACCAGGCGTGACGGAGCGGACCACCACCGGTTTTTCGCTCCCGGCCACGAAGCCGAACCCCAGGACGGGGTCCCGTCTCATCTCCACCAGCCGGGGGGCAGGGGGCACCTGCTGCACCCCATCCAGACGGTGCACCTCCTCCAGGGAGCTGCTCTGGGACACGTGGCTGAGAGGAAACAGGAACAGGCAACGCATCATCAGAGACAGACTCAAAAGAGCAGCCTCTCAGTCCTAACTGATCCAACAGGAGACTAAGGACATAGGACTGTCTTGACTAGAACAGTGTTTTCCCTATTGGGTAGGCCTCACACCGAACTCTTTTGTTCTCTGCCTAAAAAATGTCTCCAGTCCCACAATTGACAGAAACCAGCGAGAGAGCAGTGGGATCAGTTTGGAATTGGGCCCCAGAATGATTCTGTTATTATCTCCAGTAATTGTTTTATTTTATTTGACCTTTATTTACACAGGTAAGTCAATTAAGAACACACTCTTATCTACAATTACGACCTGATTCATAAAACCAATCAGCAGTCTGGCACCCTGTATCAGGGTGGGGTCAACATTCTACAAATAGACACTTCCCACGCAGATAACTCGCACATCTAATTTACACTGTGCTAAATAACACTCCTAAACCAACTGACACACACACACACACACACACACACACACACACACACACACACACATCCTACATTGGTGCTTCTGATGTACCCACTGCACCATACCCACAGTCCACATCCTCCATGTTCATTGGTTTCTGCCCTCTCTTTACCTATTCCAAAGGGTTCTGTCCAGGTAATCCATGCATGGGTATACCAAGGGCACAGTAAACACTGGCATGTCTCATACTCCCTGGATATCGAAGGATAATATCAATAGTGTGGACTGTCTGGGATTGAGGATTCAGAGGGTTCTGTGTATTGTCATTATCCCAAGTGCACAGAGGGTGATGTTTTTGAAATCCACTCAGTCCTTTATGCCCAATAGGAAGACCCGTCCATTATACTCTAGCCAATCAGAGAAATATATCGCCACAAAGCCAGATATATTGCTCTGAGACCAGCCATATATTATCCTCCTAATACCTGTCTCACATCTCAGATGGTGCAGCTCGCACACACACGTAGGCAGGCAAGCACGTACATTCCCCTTTGCCATGAAGGAGAACAGCAACATTCACTAAACCTCTAACGGTACGTTATGCTAGGTTAGGTTAGGAGAACAATCTCTTCTGTTTACCTGTCCTCATCCATTTATTTCTCGTGCCTAGAAATCCAATTGTCACGCTCCCTTATCTGCACTACGGTGTCATCTCTGTGAACGTCACCCCATCCTCACTGGGATCAAAGAAGCCTCCGTGCTAGTGACACGTCTAGAGATAGGAGACAGCACCCTTTCCTTGTTCAGAACTCCTGCGTCACTCAGGGGAGAAAAGGTGTGTTTTATGCGTCCACAGAAATAGCAAAGGAAATCAGTATTCCGAAAGAATTCAAGACACTGAGGCAGTCTACGTCAGACAGGGATAAAGGGATGGAGGTGAGGGGGGGGGGAATCAGTATTCCATTGGCATACTGTTGATACAGGACACGGGAGAACTTGACGTGTCTGGAATTTCCAGACAAAATTAGAACGACTGACCTTTAAAAACACCACACCAGTCCTCATAATCCTTAGGAACCTCCATTACAGCGTACGTGCTCACTAGCACCTCACTAGCACCTGTCATAACTGACGTTTTGAGTAATCACACTTTGTCACGCCCTGTGAAGCATGTTGGGGGGAAATTTGATTAGAGGATCATTTAAAGTATATGTCAGGACTATTAATCAAACAATGTATGTGATCACACTCACTAATTATATTGTAAGGCACACTCACTGCGCAACAGTGTGTCACGTGTTATAATGCGCAAACAAGTGATGAGAGTGTTTGAGAATGTTTGCACATTATAGGTGGACTTGAATTCGGGGGGGGGGTTGGGCCGGGACACTGTTGTTGTACACCCCCCTGGGGAAGGATGGTACTTACTTGCTGAAGTAGTCTCGGCCGTCCCTGGAAGAGCCCATATCCCAGCCATAGGGGGTTCCCGGCAGGGTGCCCCAGGATCCAGAGGGGGGAGGCCAGCCTGATGATTTGGTCTTGTGGCTGAAGCAGAGCAAAATGAGGTATAAGGATGATCGTATGGATGTCTTATTAATTTGTCATGTTGCTATGAGCAGCACCTTTCTCGCTGCCTACCCACTACTGGACTATGGGACATTATTTTTTCATGGTCCTTCGAGTTGGATATCTACATAATTGGCTGCTACGGTCATTACATAGCCGCTGTAGCCAAGTCCTGCCACGAAATTGTGTCAAGAGTGTGAAGGCATGAGACGGTTAGAGAACCCCCGAGACGACCGTCGGACGGCTCACTGTAAATGAAATGAATGACGCAATCGAGACGTCAAAGCACAATGGGCTTCAAACTAATGCTAGAGATCCGTGAAATTGGTTTTGTATCAACAGCACTAAAATTGGCATCCTCGCTTGGACAAGCTTTTGCATAGATTGTGCCTAGAGTCAAAACGTATCATTGCCACTCTCAACCCTTCACAGGGCCAAATCATACAGAACATACAATAGACACCATCTGTTGATTTTTGTTTCACATACAAAAGATTGGCCTCGAGACTAACACTCTCCAGTTGACTTTGAAACCGTGAGGTAGAAATAACATTGTTGTGATAGTGCAACGACAACGCCAAGCCAGGGCACGATGGAACAGGGAGGACATCAATGTCAGGAACACACAGTAGGTGACAAACACCCACAGATTGATGTGTCACAGTGTGTTCGGTCACACTTTAGCCTTCCAGCCTCCACGCTGCATTGATGTCTGCTGTACAACGTGGTAAGGCAACAATACAATAAAGACAAGATCAGAAAACATGTTTTTATCAGTAGCCTTTCTTTACGGACACAAAACCCCAGTGAAAACAATTTAGCGTGGATTTTAAATCAGCTGATACTTAAATAGCCCTCAAAAAATATCATCCTTAAGCCATCAGTGGGACAATATCACCCCCATTATCCCATCATGGGGGTGGGTTTCAGAGAGCCAGCCATGCAGTCGGTCGACATGCTTGTGTCTCAGCGTGTGTCTCATTGTGTTGAAGAGGCTTTTGGTCTAAACTCTAAATCAAACTGCTGTGGCGGATTCAGAGCTGGGGCCTTCATCTCCTAATCCTCCTCATCAGAGCCAAAACAAATCCACCACTGTCTGTGTGTGTGTGTGTGTGTGTGTGTGTGTGTGTGTGTGTGTGTGTGTGTGTGTGTGTGTGTGTGTGTGTGTGTGTGTGTGTGTGTGTGTGTGTAGTAAGAGGATTTATAGGAAGAGGAGGAGGAGAGGGAGTGTATGAAAAATGCCATTCCACTAGAGATCTGATGTCATAGACTAGCAGGGAGCAGAAGGGGGAGACTGTTCCTCAGAAACAGTTGACGTACGGAAGGGTAAGGGAAAGGGTATTGATGTGGGAACCCTGTTGCCTCAGTGCAAATATGCTCATTGTTTTTAAAGGAAGGGAAAGTTGTGGGAGGGATTTAAAAAGAGGAGAAGACTATGATAATAAAAGATTCAAATGATCAGTTCAATGATCAACATCATCATCATCATAAAACAGAGCGGCTGTACTTTGCATGAATAAATAAAGCAACCATTCAACCATGAAGCCTGTAATCAATATGAAACGTGGGCATGTAGCAACACTTTTCAAGGGAATCGAAAAGCACTTTCCCTTTCAGAGGTAGAATTGGTATTTTCTGAAAAGCTTTTGCTGCAACCCCCCCCTCCAAAGATAGCAGAACCACTCAAGGCCTTGAATCAATCATTCGGATTCAACTCCAAAAGGTCCCAAAGAACTAAAAATGAGCAACAAATTCAAAAAACAGAACAATTATCTCTTGGCCATTCTGAACAGAATGATGGTGAATCGAGTCAATTCCTAAAGTTGTTTTAAGATCTGGGCTTCTAGCCCAATGCCTAGCTGTGAATGACGGCCAGTCTCATGATGACACATAGTCTGTTGTATGATGGTCATAGCCTCCTGAATGAAGTCTTACATCATATTGTTTGGTTACACCTTACTTCCATTGATTTCCACTTCTTTTGATCAGGTCTGTAAAACACTTGAAACAAACAATGGCCTACAGTGGCAAATTACACAATCAGCAATCTCCCTGCACTGGATGTGTGTGTGTGTGTGCTTGCGCGCGTGTGTTTGTGTGCGTGCGTGTGTGTGTGAGTGCGTGAGCATTGGGAGGTGTGTATGTGCGTGCGTGCGTGCATGTGTGTGTGTGTGTGTGCGTGCGTGTGTGTGTGTGCGTGTGTGGGTGAGTCCGTGAGCATTGGGAGGTAACAAGTATTCTGGTCTCTGGACAGTTTACTCATTGTGCAAGCATTGCTCAGCAAAATATCTTCGCTATGTCTAACCTACGTGCTTTGAAAAGGACCACGCACAGTCTCCAGCTTTCCCCAAAACATTTCTAAAACCATCTCTGTTGGAGAAGAAAGGTTTTCGCGAGAATGGAGTCTAGCATTGTCCTATTCTTCAAGCAAGAAGTGTGTCAAAAGCCATTTTCCTTTTCCTGAGTGCTCCCATCCTCAAATACCCATCTAGTTGTGGACTATTCTGTGGAACCACCGCCAGCTATGATCGTCAGAGCAATTAGTGCTTGGTTCAGAGGATCGCATTCTTGTCAAGCTCTGATGGCTGAGGAGACCTCATGCCGTTAGTGCTAGCAGGCTTTCGTCACACTTCACTCAGCAGTATGTTCAGCTTGGACGGCTCCTCACTCACCATGCTCCAGCAAGCAGGGTAAAGAGGCTAGACCGAGAGAGAGAGAGAGAGAGAGAGAGAGAGAGTAGAGAGCCCTGGCTAAAACCCCTTTCTCTTTCTCCCCCCACCACCTAGACCTCTACCCAGACATTCAGCCAGCAACACACAAGTTAATAGCTTTTCCATGATGTTTTAGTCTCCATTCGCACAATGCCAAAAAGAGATGCTACAATCTCCCTCCCCGGGCTCTGCCTCTCTTTTTACACTCAAAGGAATAACTAGGCTAATACCACCTTCGCCCCAAGACTGGGTGGAGGGCATAGAAATATTCAACGACAAGAGAGCACCTCAGTCATACAATTGAGACGAGTCTCGACCTCGGTCTCTTAAGGAACCAAAATGAGCACTTTTGGGGAAAGGAAACATTAACAATTGAGAAAAATCTATGTTGTGTTTCTTTACAGCATATTTTCACAATATAGCTGTTTTTCATTATTTATTGGCTAAAAGGCCTCCCTTGTTCGGCGAGAGTTCTACAGTTGCAGAGAGCAAAGGCTAAAGTGATCCTGAGTGTATTTAAGGCTTTTTTCCCCCAACAACCTACTCTCCCTCCATCTGGGGATCTTCCATCTAAAGTGTGTAGAGGTTTGGTTCCCTGCCATGAATTATAGAAACAGACACAAAGGTAGTGGCTAGAGAGCATCAGTGTGTCCCTATGTGGTTCTACAATGTTCCCTGTGGATGACTAAAACACTCTGCCAGGAGCCATTTTATCACTTCGGCACTCTGCTCCAAACTGTATAAATAGACATGGCAGAATGGAGAAGACTTTAAATTCTACCTAGACGGCGTACTTCACACAGGTCATGTGGTCAGAATGTGGTATAAAATCAGTCAGGCTAGAGATACAAATAGCCCCACCAATATAGCCGCCGTCAGCAACGTACAATGCAAGTTCTACACATTGTCAATCTATGATCTTGACTTCATCTCCATCCGAGTGCTGTGACTCAAGGCATCCCGTGAACTTTTTTTTCCACCACCAGCAGCCTACTAGAGATTCCTCTCCCCTCCCATGTTGGTCTGTGGTGCTTCAGAGAGTCATAAATGAAACATCCCTCCATGTCTTTAAAGGATGCCCTCAATGTGCTCCCTATTAATACAGCATGGCTTTCTGAAGATGACAACATGCTTCAGCTCTCACAGCGATGTTTCATGGAACCCGGCCATACCACACCCCGTGCTCTGCTCTGAACATTTTGTCCAGGGAGGATACACTATAGGCCTAGACGAGGGAATGCTGAGGACCACATAAAAACTGCAGGCGTTTCGCAGAGGCAGCTGTCGTTAAAATGCAATGTATGGAAGCTTTTGAGTTGTCAAAAATGTGCATTTTAAGTGGATAACCTTGCAGTTTTATTGGGATTTTGTTTCTCAGAGTTAATTGCTATTCATTAAGAGTTAGAGTATGGGAAAAGCATGATGTTCCACAATGTAAAACAAGGGGTTTAGGTTTCCATTCAGCACCACCAGTAGCCCTGAATTGTTCAGCACCATGGACAGCACTAGTGCTCAATCCACAAACCCTACTGAAACCGCACTCAATGCAATCGCCTTGATGCAGCAATTTACTAAAATGGAAGGTCAAAAAGCACGTTGCTGGAATGACAAAGCCTGCAAAATCTCTTTCTTCACTGTCACTTAGTGACTCTCTCACCTTCACACACACACACACACACATAGCCCCTGATCCTTTTGGCCTCCTTGCCGGCACACACAGACCATGTTAGGCTACGGTTCCCAAAGGCTTCCCCATGCTCTTAATCTGATTGCTATTCATTCGTGGCTCTGCTATATATAATGATGTATGTTAATTGGGTAAATGAACAGTCTTGATACTCAGTAACGAATGCAATGATACAGTTACAGCTATCAGCTACATTCTCTGGGTGACGCCACGATTCTCCTTCATTTACGTGTAGTTTACAGTCACATCAAGTCAAGTGTGTGTATATTGCACACGTGCACACACACACACACACACACCTCCATCGATGCTGATTGCTCTGATCTTACTATAAATGACATAACCTGTTTTGACGTCCCCACACCTATCACACTGCGCTTCAAGGGAGCACAGATCAGAAGGAGAAGAACATGAAAGGCAGAACAAAACAAAGCCATGGCCCTCCTTCCTGTCCCTGAGTGACAGTAGCAGGAAACACAAAGAGAGAGAGAGAGGGTCCTGGGGGTGTGCACGCTGTAGGAGGCTGCCATAGAGCCTGCTAGTGGTAATGGTGGTAGTAGTGGGGGTTGATGTTTTAACTCTGGCACATGGTCTGGCAGGCAGCCCACAGCACTGCACAGTACAGCATGACCCTCTGCAGTAGAACAGTAAGAACAGCACACCCTAAGTTGGCTCCACTAGCCAGCCAGTAAGACTCACTCACACAGAGGGAGGGAGACTATCAGTACTCAGTTCAAGGCTCTGAACCCTTTGAGATTCTGTTCTGAAGTGTAGTTCCCTAGGGAGCTGATCCTCTGCCCTTAGTCTTATGGCAAGTGTGTGTGTTTAGTAGTGCTCTCTCTATGTTGTTTGTACTAGTCCTTCAAACAATGATCAAATGGGCCAAATGCCCTCTTCAAGGGGTGTCCTTGAGTACTGAATGATGTGGAAAGGAAATATTCTACTAGGGTATTTGGCTTGACTTCCTATAATCTAGAGGCACCTGTCCATTGAATATTTCAACCTGTATCATCCTTCATTGAAAGAAAGCATTAACATAAAGTTATGACATTGCATTATAGCCCATTACTTGGCCCCTTATTTGGCCGGCTGACACACACCTCACTCATTAACAAAGTGATTCATAGAGCTAGGTCACATGCATCTGTGATAGTTTGCAACGGCCATGCCAATTCTGAATAACACAAAGGTCATTCAAGAGGGATATTTCAAATCCACAGATTAGAGATAATCGCTGTCATTTTTTTGTTGATGGAAAATAATTTAATCCAGCTATTTCTCACATTATTGTTCTCCTCCCACTTCAATGTACTGGTAATCCTGAGATAACCTGATAATTTCTATGATTTTATTTTAATTTGAATTATTTCACCTTTATTTAACCAGGTAGGCCAGTTGAGAACAAGTTCTCATTTACAACTGCGACCTGACCAAGATAAAGCAAAGCAGTGCGACAAAAACAACAACACAGAGTTACACATAAACAAATGTACAGTCAATAACACAATAGAAAATTCTATGTACAGTGTGTGCAAATGTAGAAGAGTAGGCAGGTAAGGCAATAAATAGACCATGGAGGCGAAATAATTACAATTTATCATTAACACTGGAGTGATAGATGTGCAGATGATGATGTGCAAGTAGAGATACTGGGCTGCAAAAGAGCAAGAGGATAAGTAACAATATGGGGATGAGGTAGTTGGGTGTGCTATTTACAGATTGGCTGTGTACAGGTACAGTGATCAGTAAGCTACAGCTGATGCTTAAAGTTAGAGAGGGAGATATAAGACTCCAGCTTCAATGATTTTTGCAATTCGTTCCAGTCATTGGCAGCGGAGAACTGGAAGGAAATGCAGCCAAATGAAGTGTTGTACAATGTTAGTAGTACAATGTGGACATGATTTGGATAGATTACATTGCTTACTTAATTGATATATTATAAATTGCAGAACAAGATGTTTTTGTAAATGTTCTCTTTTCTGCCCAAACTGATGTTGGGATTAAATAGAACACATTCCAGACAGTATGATTCTAGCTTAGACCTGGTCCCAGACCTGTTTGTGCAAACATGTTTGGCATGACAATGAGTGACAGGGAGTTGGCATGATAGCCAGGCTGGCACTTAGGATATTATGATTCATTTCAGTATGAAAACTGATGAAACATATCCCACACATATGGAAAAGGGAGCGCTTATATTGTAGTCATGTGCTGTAGACCTAGATCTTCTAAATGGCTCATAAAAGCTTGTTTTGAGATTCACCCATTTTAATAAATGCTCCGGGTTGCCAGATTGGGTTCTTAGACTTTCTTAAACAATTAGGAAACACAAGTCTCGTTAAGCGATCATTAAGAGATCTGTGCAGATTCTGGTTGACAAAGCCCCAGCTGATGGTTGCAGCTTGAGAACATACACACAGATTTTGTGGTGGTGTTGGGGTGCATCACGTTCGCCAGTGTTAAACACAGATGAATGCAACATCTGCATTAGCAAAACACTGGAGCACAAACCCCACAGAACAAGCATCACTAAATACATGACAAATACAGTTGAAGTCGGAAGTTTACGTACACTTAGGTTGGAGTCATTTCAACCACTCTACAAGTTTCTTGTTAACAAACTATAGTTTTGGCAAGTCGGTTAGGACATCTACTTTGTGCATGACTGTCACGCCCTGACCTTAGTTATCTTTGTTTTCTTTATTATTTTGGTCAGGTCAGGGTGTGACTATGGTGCGTATGTTCGTTTTTGAATTGTCTAGGGTGTTTTGTATATTTACAGGGTTTTGTAGTCTAGGTATATGTAGGTCTATGGTGGACTGAATTGGTTCCCAATCAGAGGCAGCTGTCTGTCCTTGTCTCTGATTGGGGACCATATTTAGGTAGCCATTTTGTCTAGGGTATTTGTGGGTTCTTATTCTATGTTTAGTTGCCTGTCTGCACTACTCTTATTTCAGTCACGGTTCATTCCTTAAATAAAGAAGTATGTACGCTTGCTGCGCCTTGGTCTCCTCCATACAACGAACGTGACAATGACAAGTCATTTTTCCAACAATTGAATTCTACAGACGAGGAACCATATGTGACACTAAACATAAAAAATAAAATAAAAAGCTATACATAAAATCATTATTGGATACCCTTTTTCTATAGTGAACTGGTTTCACAAGCTTTCCACGCGCTAATTAAAAATAATTTTACATTTAAATATAGGCTCTCGTGGAATAACCGTTTATGTGCACCACTCAGAATGGACGGACAAGCGCAACTTTTCTGTTGCTGATGAAAATCGCCGAAATGTGGGAAAGAAACATAAAACTACAAGAATGGAAAGACTGGCAAAGGAAGATCTTGCGGGAAAACCCTATACAAATCGTAAGGGTCAAGAGAGAACTGAAAAGCTGTCCAAAAGAGGTCTGTGGAAGAACCGTATTTCAAGCTAGCTAGCTATAGAGTACAGTAACTAACATGTGTGTTCTGGGTTGTCTCATTTGTAACTATAGAGAACATATTAGCTAAAGTTCGTTGGCTGCTATTTTATACATTACCGTTACAAATGTTATTGGTAGATGTATAGAAGTAACAGCTAGCTACCGGATGATTCGACATGGCTACAGTAGCTAGCTGGTGATATGTAACGTTACACTGTATCCTGCAGGGAAGAGCGTGTTCCGCGACGTGCAAAGGAGTGGAAAGTTGACCGATGAGCGCAGGCTGCATCTGTTCAACAGTTTCTACACTGTCCCATACGAGAAACAACAAGCGTTGATTATCTCCGGCTTAGAACAGGTTAGAAATAAGAAAAATAAGAAAAAAACGCCTATTATTATAATGGCTATATTGAACACTTGCATAGTTTAACTTTGACTCTTTAACTTTAACTCTAAAAGTGCAGTGTTGCACAATGGTGCAATACAAACTCATTCTGTGTATAGGTTGGGAGTGTGTGAAAGATGGAGGTCCTGATCAAGCAATACCCTGAATATGCTACAGTATATTAAATTCTGAATTTATCCTTGTCAATTTTTATTGTAGCATAAGGTGAAACGGAGACGTAAACCTGGGGATACAAACGACGGAAACAAACCTTCAAATACCATGTACAGCAAGCAGGCCAGAGATTGAATGTGTGCAAGGTCACTTTCATGTCTGTGTTCCAGCTAACCGTAAAAGCCGTCCTATGAATTAATGTCTCTATGAATATCAATTACAAACATAGTATTCTCTGTACTCGTTTAAGAACCTGCTAATTGAAATGTAATTGTTTTGGTCAGGTTGTTCAGGAAAAGTTAGGAGTTCAAGCTGAGGCAGGTGAGGATGCAAGGGTCTCCAGATCAGGCTACTGAGGCTCGGTCTCCTTTAGAAGATGGTAGAGAGAAGCATAGCAATAGGTAATGCGCTATGGATTCCAGCCTGGATTATTTCACTATTGCAGTGCTCTAAACAATCTTCTAAACATTAACAGAGTATCGAATGGCTGAAATAGCAAATTCTGAAACAAATATAAAATGTTGGTAACTAAGCTGTCCAACTACAACCTGAGCATTGAGGACTGAGTGCCAAATACCTTCCACTCCCACCGAACGGCACTGGCCTAATTCTCGCCGCCCTACAGGACCCCCCGGCCACAAACGGCAATGGCGTGACCGGGATTTGTACCCCGGTTATAGCGACAGTTGCACTCTTAAGGCAGGTCCCTAGACCATTGAGAAAATAGTAGTCTAACAACATCTTGTTGTTCCCTTACAGGCCACATCGGATACATGCTACAGTGAAAAGAGGGCATCAAGGAGCACATTCAATCTCTCCCAAGAACCCAGAACCTCTACTCTCGGATGAAGGGGGATGTACACAGAATACCTCAGCCCTAATCTGAATTTGTTGCGACTGTACCGACTCTACAAAGAAGAATACCACATCTGCAAAATTCTGTGTCTTTAAGGACATTTTCAAACAGCAGAGTCTCAATTTCATCCAACCCAGGAGTGACACCTGCGGCAAATGTGAAGCCTTCACTAAGATGTCAGCAGCAACATCTGAAGAGGAAAAAAATGAAGATTGCAGTTGAAAGTGAGTTGCACCATCGAACCTCAACCTCTCTATGTTGCGCAAGCCACTACCCTAGAGCATATGAGAGTCCTCTGCCCATCAAAAAAAACAAGTACCAAGATCTGATGACCATGCTCAACTACTTGCCAGCTGCTGCACGCTCTTTATAAATCACTGCAGTGAATCATTTGTTGTTAAACCAAGCTACA
Organism: Oncorhynchus masou masou; assembly: GCF_036934945.1. Taxonomy (NCBI): domain Eukaryota; kingdom Metazoa; phylum Chordata; class Actinopteri; order Salmoniformes; family Salmonidae; genus Oncorhynchus; species Oncorhynchus masou. The sequence goes on from NC_088218.1 coordinate 20,091,463, forward strand.
TTACGAAGTGTTTTCTGTGAGTTTACAATCCCCTGAACCTGTATAGTATGTTGAATACATTTCAGAAGACATGTCACCCCTATTGTCAGAAATTAAATGTATTGTAGGTGTGTTCTATGTGAATCAATTTGTGTATGATTTAAACCAGCACAACATATTGAATTGATTTAATTTTAAGATGTTGTTCCTAGTGTAGACAATGTTGTACAATGTATTCTGTTGAATTATTTTGTGTGTGATCATTTGAACCTTAATCTGAATGAATTAAAAACAAATAAGTCGTCACACACAGTATGTGTATTCATTTGATCTTGATTCCCTTTTTTTATTCATTACAATATACAGTACGTCTCTGTCACCACATTTAGCATTAACTTATTATACTTATTTACTGCTGTCACCTCAGTAAGGACATTTCTTGCCTTTAAGCATGGGTTTAATGCAATTCAAAACTTAGTTGCTGATCATAGTGTTAAATGCAAAGAGAATGGTTTTGTAATATTGACCTTAGGGACCTGCATAATGGACATGCATATTGGCACATCACATTGATCCATATTTTATATGTAAAAGTTGTGCTTGAATGAATTGTATGTTCACATTCAGGGCTTCATTTTAAATGAGACTAAGATTTCATGACTCAACTTTTAAGAAGTCATCAGTGCTAAAGTTGATAGACCACCTTTAACTGAACCTCCATACAACTGAATTAACTACATATTGCATTTAAGTTATTTACACGAAGGGCATCTGTAATTGAAAGTACTTAAAACGGGTGTGAAAGGACATCTTACTAGAGTCATGCAAAATGTCACATACTGTTCTTCCACAAACACATCACTGGAGACACTTCTACATTCTAAAAATTAAAATGGCAATGAAAGTATTGAAATAACTATAATTGTTAGATATGGGTATGGTGAATTATTTGTCAACCATGAGACACCTGTGGTACACAAAATATAAAAATAGTTTTATCTGAAAATGGAAAAATTGTCACATTGTTCTTTTATAGGAATCAATTGTTTACAGACAGTGAAATAATCTCAATTCCAGTGGGTCAGAAGTTTACATACACTAAGTTGATTCTGCCTTTACACAGCTTGGAAAATTCCAGCAAATAATGTCATGGCTTTAGAAGCTTCTGATAGGCTAATTGACATTTGAGTCAATAGGTGTACCTGTGGATATATTTCAAAGCCTACCTTCAAACGCAATACCTCTTTGCTTGACATCATGGGAAAAACAAAAGAAATCAGCCAAGACCTCGAATTATTTGTAGACCACAAGTCTGGTTCATCCTTGGGAGCAATTTCCAAATGCCTGAACGTACCACGTTCATCTGTACAAACTATAGTACGCAAGTATAAACACCATGGGACCACGCATCTGTCTTACCGCGTTCTGTCTCCTAGATATACACCTAGAGGGTACCACATGAGGGAGGAGGATGTCTTCCCTGAAATGCAGTGTTGAGATTATCTGCAATGACAAGCTCAGTCCGATGATGCTGTGGCACACCACCCCAGACGACACAATACCCCAGATCATGACGAACCCTCCACCTCCAAAACGATCGTGCTCCAGTGTACAGGCCTCGGTATAAAACTCATTCCTTCAGTGAAGAGCCCTTTTTGCCAGTCCTATCTAGTCTAGCGACGGTGGGTTTGTGCCCATAGGCGACGTTGTTGCCCGTGATGTCTGGTGAGGACCTGCCTTACAACAAGTCTACAAGCCCTCAGTCCAGCCTCTCTCAGCCTATTGTGGACAGTCTGAGCACGGATGGAGGGATTGTGCGTTCCTGGTGTAACTCGGGCAGTTGCCATCCTGTACCTGTCCCGCAGGTGTGATGTTTGGATGTACCGATCCTGTGCAGGTGTCCGTTCTGTCTCCCTGTAGCGCTGTCTTAGGCATCTCACAGTATGGACATTGCAATTTATTGCCCTGGCCACATCTGTAGTCCTCATCCCTCTTTGCAGAATGCCTAAGGCACGTTCACACAGATGAGCAGGGACCTTGGGCATCTTTCTTTTGGTGTTTTTCAGTCAGTTGAAAGGCCTCTTTAGTGTCCCAAGTTTTCATAACTGTGACCTTAATTGCCTACCGTCTGTCAGCTGTTAGTGTGTTAGTGTGTTTCCACAGGTGCATGTTCACAAATTTTTTATGGTTCATTGAAAAACCATGGGAAATAGTGTTTAAACCCTTTACAATGAAGATCTGTGAAGTTTTTGGATTTTTATGAATTATCTTTGAAAAACAGAGTCCTGAAAATGGGACTTTCTTTTTTTTGCTGAGTTTCTAAGCATGACAAGTGAGTTTTCCCGTCACTGTACTTAAGCACATTTAAAACCAGACACTTTCAGACTTGACTCAAGTAGTATATTACTGCGTGACTTTCACTTTTACTTGAGTCATTTCGTATTAAGTATGACAATTGAGTACTTGTTCCACTACTGTTATTCAGCAAAAAGACAGGGGATATGTGTGTGTCTGTCTGTGTTTGCTTGTGCCTGCCTGCATGTTGACATCCACTAATGTCTTGGTCTCTTTCTCTCAGCTTGTCTTTGACTGTGAATCCATGTGGTGAGTGCGTGATACTACCTAGAGCAGAACAAATCGCTGAGTGAGTTAACATCAGTAGCTGATAAAAGCGAGACTGGACAGTCCTAAACCTAACGGGCCCGAGACACACTAGACTAGAGCATGAGACAATAACTCTAAGATAATGAGATGCAAATTACCAATTTGAATGAATCGCATAAAAAATATGAATAATATCAATCGTTTTTTCTTTATAGCTGTTTGTTGAGCCAGAGTGGACTCACTGGACAGGCAAAGACTGATTTACGTAAATGTGTACCTCCATTATGTATGATATGTTACGTTACATTAAGAACAGTATGGTTACAGAAACGAAAGTAGGGGGGTTGGTCCGCGCAGACCCGAAGCCAAAACGAATCAGTTGAACGGGCTTTTGGTTTCTATATGCGGGCCATAGTAACTGCTATGTGTGCACGTGCTTGCGCATTCACACATGTTTTTAAATGGGTGTTATAATAAAGACGGTAGGCAGCTCCTGAGTTAGAAGTTTGGGAAAGCTCACAATTTAACCTAGAATTCCTACCGAATCTGAATGAGAGTTATGAACTTTTTTATGTGCACATTTTCGCGAAACAGTTTATTTTCATTAATAACGTTTTAGGTTCTAAAAAGCATTTGTCACGTGGTTAATCATAAAAATCTGAAGTAAAATGATATAAATCTAAAAGTTAAAATTAAACTATGAGAACACTAGCCTCTGCCATATGGACACATTGATACAATGTGATCAATTGGAGGCTAAAGAAATTCGAGCATATAACTCTGTGAAGCTGTCACTAGCGAATTTGCAATATTGAATCAAATAGACTACTCCGGCCCCTCAGAGTTTCCTGGTCCAGGCCAAGTTTTTTTAATGACGTTTCGACTGAATATATGGAATCATCAGATCATGATATTTTGCTCTTTCACATCGAGGCTTGGTGATTATCGGTGAAAAATGACTTGCCCACATATTGAAACCAAAAGGCCCGCCCAACTGATTCGTTGTGTTTACATCGAGGCTGGGAGTGTTCGAAAGATTTTTTAAATCCTGAGGAAGTGTAATCGTCAATGGATATGTTAAAACAAAACTGCCTTCGTTGACTTGTGTGAAGCGAAGAAAAAATGTGATGCAACATTTTAAAATAAACATTTTAAAAGATCTTCACACCTTTTAGAGGCTTCTCACTGACAGCCGCGACTCAATCAGCTCGACCTATTGTCACGCGCACTACCCAAATTGTGGACTTCCCAAACACTTGTGACTTGAAACAATCAACAGCTTTTTTTAAAGAAAAGAAGCTAATGCTCCCATGTGATGTATTTTGAATGATTTTATTTAGAAAGGCGGAATTATATTGCCACGAACCGGCTCAAAGCCGGACAAAAAAAGAGAATACCATTTTTTTTTAAACCGAAATAAACAATGGTGTGTGTAAGTGAGTGGTTGCGTGTATAGATGTGATATTGAGGAGTGCTGCAAGATGGCAAAACAAACCGTGTGTCTGCATGGAGAGTCTCCTCAATGAATGGGGAAAAGGTATATTTATCCCGGGACACACCTGGGCCCAAACACACTGCATCTTCAATGCGAGCTGTGGCAAGAAGGTTTGCTGTGTCTGTCAGCGTAGTGTCCAGAGCATGGAGGCGCTACCAGGAGACGGGCCAGTACATCAGGAGACGTGGAGGAGGCCGTAGGAGGGCAACAACCCAGCAGCAGGACCGCTACTTCCGCCTTTGTGCAAGGAGGAGCACTGCCAGAGCCCTGCAAAATGACCTCCAGCAGGCCACAAATATGCATGTGTCTGCTCAAACGGTCAGAAACAGACTCCATGAGGGTGGTACGAAGGCCCGACGTCCACAGGTGGGGGTTGTGCTTACAGCCCAACACCGTGCAGGACGTTTGGCATTTGCCAGAGAACACCAAGATTGGCAAATTCGCCACTGGCGCCCTGTGCTCTTCACAGATGAAAGCAGGTTCACACTGAGCACATGTGACAGACGTGACAGTCTGAAGACGCCGTGGAGAACATTCTGCTGCCTGCAACATCCTCCAGCATGACCGGTTTGGCGGTGGGTCAGTCATGGTGTGGGGTGGCATTTCTTTGGGGGGCTGCACAGCCCTCCATGTGCTCGCCAGAGGTAGCCTGACTGCCATTAGGTACCGAGATGAGATCCTCAGACCCCTTGTGAGACCATATGCTGGTGCGGTTGGCCCTGGGTTCCTCCTAATGCAAGACAATTGAAGGCATTGATGCTATGGACTGACCCGCCCGTTCCCCAGACCTGAATCCAATTGAGCACATCTGGGACATCATGTCTCGCTCCATCCACTAACGCCACATTGCTCCACAGACTGTCCAGGAGTTGACGGATGCTTTAGTCCAGGTCTGAGAGGAGATCCCTCAGGAGACCATCCGCCACCTCATCAGGAGCATTGTAGGGAGGTCATACAGGCATGTGGAGGCCACACACACTACTGAGCCTCATTTTGACTTGTTTTAAGGACATTACATCAAAGTTGGATCAGCCTGTAGTGTGGTTTTCCACTTTAATTTTGAGTGTGACTCCAAATCCAGACCTCCATGGGTTGATAAATTTGATTTCCATTGATCATTTTTGTGTGATTTTGTTGTCAGCACATTCAACTATGTAAAGAATGTGTTATTTTTGTGTTCCCTTTATTGTTTTGAGCAGTGTATGTAGCCCATATATCTGATGCTGTCTGGACAGAAATAGTATGATATGTCATACTCTTTTGGTCCAGAAAGCATCGGATTCATGGTCTACACATACTGAGACAGAGCGGCGCTGTTTCGCTCTCTCGGATGCTTTAACTGACTTTGAGTCTTTCTGTCGTTGTGCGTCTCGGTCAAATAAATTATCAATATTTCAATATTTTATTTGGACGGGGAAGGAGATACGGAAGTTCGGGCCAGTCCTCTAAGGCCTGCTCATAGTATTACAGGGATCGTCTAGCAAACCAAAGGTTGCTTGTTAGAGGGGAACTGTACAATTTTTACTAACCCTTCCCCAAACCTTAACCTAATTCACCTAACCTGCTACGTACATTCTCCTAACTTTTGTTGTTAGTTCTCCTTACCAGCAATGTAAATTCTCCTCTGAATTTTCCTTTGTTGTTACAGCGCAACAAGCAGCCTGGTCTCAAAGAAAGAGGTATAATAGCATATGTCCCTAATTGTACAATACGTCACATCATCCAATTCCTATGATATTGTACGACCGGGTAAGACGTATGATACTATAATTTCTCGAATTCGTATCCTATTGTACGACCACCATTTCATTCATAGTGTAACTTAATGTAATATGTCATTCTAAACGGATGGAAAGCAATGTATCATAGTGTACGACCACTATTTAATTCATAGAGTAACTTAATGTAATATACAGTATCATACTCAATGGATGAAAGAAATGTACGTACTAAATCTTACAAATTGCCCTGAGGCCAGGTTGGTTGAGCACAGAGTGCCAATATGTCCCTTATAGATGATTCTGTCTCTCTTCAAACATAGAGGCTTATTTATAAATCTTACTTTTGCCCACCACTCAGAGAGGCATTTTCTATGTACTCTAAAACAAGAAGTTCTAAATTTTTTAAGCCACTACCTGAATATCCTCAGAACTGAAGGCTGTTAACCACCTAACTGAGGAACTCAATTTAACCTTGCGCAATACCCTAGATGCAGTTGCACCCCTAAAAACTAAAAACATTTCTCATAAGAAACTAGCTCCCTGGTACACAGAAAATACCCGAGCTCTGAAGCAAGCTTCCAGAAAATTGGAATGGAAATGGTGCCACACCAAACTGGAAGTCTTCCGACGAGCTTGGAAAGACAGTACTGTGCAGTACCGAAGACCCCTTACTGCTGCTCGATCATTCTATTTTTCTAACTTAATTGAGGAAAATAAGAACAATCCGAAATTCCTTTTTGATACTGTCGCAAAGCTAACTAAAAAGCAGCATTCCCCAAGAGAGGATGACTTTCACTTTAGCAGTGATAAATTCATGAACTTCTTTGAGGAAAAAATTATGATTATTAGAAAGCAAATTACGGACTCCTCTTTAAATCTGCGTATTCCTTCAAAGCTCAGTTGTCCTGAGTCTGCACAACTCTGCCAGGACCTAGGATCAAGAGAGACGCTCAAGTGTTTTAGTACTATATCTCTTGACACAATGATGAAAATAATCATGGCCTCTTAACCTTCAAGCTGCATACTGGACCCTATTCCAACTAAACTACTGAAAGAGCTGCTTCCTGTGCTTGGCCCTCCTATGTTGAACATAATAAACGGCTCTCTATCCACCGGATGTGTACCAAACTCACAAAAAGTGGCAGTAATAAAGCCTCTATTGAAAAAGCCAAACCTTGACCCAGAAAATATAAAAAACTATCGGCCTATATCGAATCTTCCATTCCTCTCAAAATTTTTAGAAAAGGCTGTTGCGCAGCAACTCACTGCCTTCCTGAAGACAAACGATGTATACGAAATGCTTCAGTCTGGTTTTAGACCCCACCATAGCACTGAGACGGCACTTGTGAAGGTGGTAAATTACATTTTAATGGCATCGGACCGAGGCTCTGCATCTGTCCTCGTGCTCGGAGACTTTAGTGCTGCTTTTGATACCATCGATCACCACATTCTTTTGGAGAGATTGGAAACCCAAATTGGTCTACACGGACAAGTTCTGTCCTGGTTTAGATCTTATCTGTCGGAAAGATATCAGTTTGTCTCTGTGAATGGTTTGTCCTCTGACAAATCAACTGTAAATTTCGGTGTTCCTCAAGGTTCCGTTTTAGGACCACTATTGTTTTCACTATATATTTTACCTCTTGGGGATGTTAATCGAAAACATAATGTTAACTTTCACTGCTATGCGGATGACACACAGCTGTACATTTCAATGAAACATGGTGAAGCCCCAAAATTGCCCTTGCTAGAAGCATGTGTTTCAGACATAAGGAAGTGGATGGCTGCAAACTTTCTACTTTTAAACTCGGACAAAACAGAGATGCTTGTTCTAGGTCCCAAGAAACAAAGAGATCTTCTGTTGAATCTGACAATTAATCTTAATGATTGTACAGTCGTCTCAAATAAAACTGTGAAGGACCTCGGCGTTACTCTGGACCCTGATCTCTCTTTTGAAGAACATATCAAGACCATTTCAAGGACAGCTTTTTTCCATCTACGTAACATTGCAAAAATCAACTTTCTGTCCAAAAATGATGCAGAAAAATTAATCCATGCTTTTGTCACTTCTAGGTTAGACTACTGCAATGCTCAACTTTCCGGCTACCCGGATAAAGCACTAAATAAACTTCAGTTAGTGCTAAATACGGCTGCTAGAATCCTGACTAGAACCAAAATATTTGATCATATTACTCCAGTGCTAGCCTCTCTACACTGGCTTCCTGTCAAAGCAAGGGCTGATATCAAGGTTTTACTGCTAACCTACCAAGCATTACATGGGCTTGCTCCCACCTATCTCTTTGATTTGGTCCTGCCATACATACCTACACGTACGCTACGGTCACAAGACGCAGGCCTCCTAATTGTCCCTAGAATTTCTAAGCAAACAACTGGAGGCAGGGCTTTCTCCTATAGAGCTCAATTTTTATGGAACGGTCTGCCTACCCATGTCAGAGACGCAAACTCGGTCTCAAACTTTGTCTTTACTGAAGACTCATCTCTTCAGTGGGTCATATGATTGAGTGTAGTCTGGCCCAGGAGTGGGAAGGTGAACGGAAAGGCTCTGGAGCAACGAACCGCCCTTGCTGTCTCTGCCTGGCCGGTTCCCCTCTTTCCACTGGGATTCTCTGCCTCTAACCCTATTACAGGGGCTGAGTCACTGGCTTACTGGGGCTCTCTCATGCCGTCCCTGGAAGGGGTGCGTCACCTGAGTGGGTTGATTCACTGATGTGGTCATCCTGTCTGGGTTGGCGCCCCCCCTTGGGTTGTGCCATGGTGGAGATCTTTGTGGGCTATACTCAGCCTTGTCTCAGGATGGTAAGTTGGTGGATGAAGATATCCCTCTAGTGGTGTGGGGGCTGTGCTTTGGCAAAGTGGGTGGGGTTATATCCTTCCTGTTTGGCCCTGTCCGGGGGTGTCCTCGGATGGGGCCACAGTGTCTCCTGACCCCTCCTGTCTCAGCCTCCAGTATTTATGCTGCAGTAGTTTATGTGTCGGGGGGCTAGGGTTAGTTTGTTATATCTGGAATACTTCTCCTGTCCTATTCGGTGTCCTGTGTGAATCTAAGTGTGCGTTCTCTAATTCTCTCCTTCTCTCTTTCTTTCTCTCTCTCGGAGGACCTGAGCCCTAGGACCATGCCTCAGGACTACCTGACATGCTGACTCCTTGCTGTCCCCAGTCCATCTGGCCGTGCTGCTGCTCCAGTTTCAACTGTTCTGCTTTATTATTATTCGACCATGCTGGTCATTTATGAACATTTGAACATCTTGGCCATGTTCTGTTATAATCTCCACCCGGCACAGCCAGAAGAGGACTGGCCACCCCACATAGCCTGGTTCCTCTCTCGGTTTCTTCCTAGGTTTTTGGCCTTTTTGGGGAGTTTTTCCTAGCCACCGTGCTTCTACACCTGCATTGCTTGCTGTTTGGGGTTTTAGGCTGGGTTTCTGTACAGCACTTTGAGATATCAGCTGATGTACGAAGGGCTATATAAATAAATTTGATTTGATTTGTGGTTGTAATCTAACATAGAAAATGATAGCACCCACTTAATTGGAAAACACCCAATTGAAATGTGACGGTCAACATTAAAAACACTCTACATTTTCCAAACAGGATAACTCTAAGTTGATCAGTGCTCAGGAGCATAAACACTGCATTCTCCCCTCCACACTCCACTGCACAAATGCATGGAAAGTAAAACAGAGAGTAGCTGGAAATAGCATCTGCTAAAAGGCACTACCCGAAGAGCATGTTAGGTTTAGCCAGAAATCGGACAATTACCTTGACACAAACTGCTGTCAAAACAAGGCCTAAAAAAAACAAAATGGACAAACATCTAAAAGTAACCAGAGGACTTGGGACCCAAAGTTCAGTTCTGTTCCGTTCATTCGCTTGGTGCGAATCACCATGTAAGTGGTTAGCCAGCGCACTCTCCCCGAAAGCTCATTTATTTTCCTGCCAGAGCAGCATGAGCTAGAAATGAAATTGAAAGCAAAAAAAAAAAGGTTGTTTGCTTTTCTTTATTTCCATAATTGATCTGGGGGAAGCTGGTGATAAATGGAGGAGAGGAGGGGAGATGAGACGAAGGGATGTGCTTGGTCTCTTCAGTGTAACCAGAAGTTAGAAATGCTACTGTATGATTAATCCTCTGTCTATACAGGCTATTGTTTTCAAAAAGTAGTCTTTCTCTGCTGTATTTGTCTCTTCGACACCACATCTGACAAGAGGTTTAAGACTTGGTAGCTTCTGCCGTGACTAATGTTGCTTCCGTTAAAAACAAAACAAGCAAACTAATTGGTTCCATACAGTGGACTTAATTTCCTGGCTGAAGATGACTTTCTAGTTTCAATCAATGCGTTGGAGCTCCACCCCCACGAGATCATGATTTGTCAGAGAAGGCTGCGACCTATTTGTTGCTCTACATCACCGGAAGGTGGGTGGGAGATTCAAACATGAGTTTCCTTCTTGTTGCTTGGCAAAGGAAAAACAACAACAATTGAACAGATACCTTCATTTCAACATATTGCGAAAACCCCCAAAAGGGGTAGCCTAGTGGTTAGAGCGTTGGACTAGTAACCGGAAGGTTGCAAGATCAAATCCCTGAGCTGACAAGGTAAAAATCTGTCGTTCTGCCCTTGAGCAGGCAGTTAACTCACTGTTCCTAGGCCGTCATTGAAAATAAGAATTTGTTCTTAACTGACCTGCCTAGTTAAATAAAGATAAAAAAAAAATAATAATAATAAAAATTAAAAAAATGATAATGCCTGAGAAGCCATCAAGGGCCAGTAAACCGTGCCAATATGTCCTCCAAACAGTCTTCAAGGGCATTATCACTTTTATGCAATGGGTTACCACCATATTCAAATATTGATATACATATTTTAATTGAAAACATTATTTTTATTAATTTATTCATACTATTTCATCCTTCGACAAGATATAGTCCCGATACAAATCTAGGGTTGCTACCCAAGCCGGATGGTTGTTCATTCAATTGGTTCGGTTGACAGAGACACGACCCAGTCGTTCAGTCTTTTTTTTCTGTATCTATGGACATACTGGCTGGCAACTTTCTTATCCCTTGCTTGCTAGCTAGCGAATTACATCAACAGTGCAGCCAGAATAACAATAGTAGCTGCATTAGCATTTGTTTAAGCAGTTTTGTATTGACATTTATTTGGATACATCCATAACAATGAGCTAATGAGGCGCGATTTCGCCTGGCATAGAAAATGTGCTCTCTCGTAGGGACACTATTGTTCAGAGGAGCTAGCCAACAACACAACTAACACAATCACTTCAAACTGACACTGGAAAGACTGCAATCTAGCTGCACTTTGTTTCGTTTGACCTTTTTTCAATGAACATTTCTTTGCATAAATCCATAAAAGCGATGCCAGCTGATTCATGATGTCGACTGGCTGAGAAACGTTGCCTGCCTGTCTGTCTTGTCCCGACTCCCAACACGTTCATTACTATGGGACAGCTGGAGATCGAATTTGAATATTGAATCAATGTTGCAAATGTCGGAGAGACAGACAGCAAGGTTTATACAAATCTCCGCTGATTAAAACTAAATATTAGTCTAAAAGAAATGTGAGATAATGTGTAGAAATTTCTTATAGTGGAAATCAAGTTTATAAATTGCTTGGCTGGGCTGATGAAACAGTGGATTGCGTAGTCAGATGGAACAGAGTAAATAGGCATTTTAATGTCAGATTTAGCCAGTGGTAACTTGTGGAATAGACGCCGGCGTGAATGCGGTTTTAACCAATCAGCATTCAGATTTAGACCCACCCGTTTTCTAATTTCCTGTAACACAAGGTAGAATACAGTGGCTATAGTTCATTCTTACATATTGGGTTTGAGCTGCTTTTTAAAGCAAAATCGAATTGAAAACTTTATTGGTACTGTTGAATTTGATTTTCATAATAGGAAGCTTGGACTGATGGTTTGGTTAGCTAAACCACGGCAACAACTATAGCTATCAAGTTAACTTGCTAGCTACTTTAGTGGATGTTGAACACATTTCTACCTGAAAATTAACATGTTTCTAGTGACAATTATGTTCGCAATTATAGCAATGGTATAAAATGGATAATCTACTCAGAGCTCTGTGTTCTCTGGAAGAATAATAGAATAATGCAACTCCATGGAAGGACACACCTTCCCCATTGTCACAGATAGAACAAAGAGAAAGATATTTCCCTGGATGTATAAATGGGAAGCATCTGGGTGGCGTTTCCACCCACTACCAAGCATGGTAGTGAGAGGAACCCCACTGGCGGGCAGTGGGAGAAGATGGAACGAGATGGATATTGTCAGACATTCTGTAAATGTTTGCATCAATTAACATTTGATCTAAATACATTTTTCTGTTCCCAAAACTAGAATTTGTTATGAACAGAGTGGACTTTACCCTTTGCAAAAGTAAAACAAAACAATGCACTGTTTAGAATGAGTGCAAAGGCAAATTGAGTTATTGCACACACACACTTCACAGAGTAGGCGTTCCCTAACGGAAATTTGCAGATGTATACTAGAACGTGTCATTAGCATATCGCTAGCGAGTGCTAGGCTCTGCCCACTCTGATTAATTTGTTCACATTGGAAACAACAAGCTGTGGTCTATCTTGGTTTAGTTACAAAAAATCTTTGACGTCGTTCATTATTTTCCATAGAACTCATATGGAACTCATAGAACTCACACCCCTCGTTGATTATCCCTTACGTAGACTCTACATAATCAACACTAACTACCCACACAACATGTGGGTGTCTTTACAGTGTCCCGACTCAGAGCTCCACGAGCAACAACCTCCACTTAATATCCCTCAGTCTTTTCTTTCATAATACAACGCATTGTGGATCCCTGTTGTCTATTTATTTGTTCCTCTATTCTTGTTTGTCCTTCCTTTCTCTCTCTCGCTTTCCTCTGACTGACTGACTGAAAGACACACGGACAGAGGGAGACATGCTGCAGCGATTTCATCCTGTTGAATGAAGCGGGGGTCATGTGTGCCGTGATGATCACCCGTCAAAATCCCTTGGGAGGATTATTGTGACTCAAATCAAGAAAATCGTGCAACTTTAAGGGTTGCATGGAGAGCCCGTTCAGGCTGGTCTGCCTGTGCTGACCGATTGGTTTCTCCCAGCTGGCTGCCTCTCTGATTTCTATATTCAAACATATGTGTGACGCTGCTTGCACCTTGCTCTGAGAAACAGCAGATTCATAGAATAATTCAACGGTCGACTGTGGTGGTAAAACTTTAAATTATCGTTGTGATATTTTATCGATGAAACCAGCAAAACCTGACCTTAGAATTCAAGGTACACTTAACCAGCATGGCTACCACAGCATTCTGCAGCGATACGCCATACCATCTGGTTTGCACTTAGTGGGACTATCATTTGTTTTTTAACAGGACAATGATCCAACACACCCCCAGGCTGTGTAAGGGTTATTTGACCAAGAAGGAGAGTGATGGTACTGCATCAGATTACTTGGCCTCCACAATCCCGACCTCAACCCAATTGATATGGTTTGGGATGAGTTGGACCACAGAGTTAAGGAAAAACAGCCAAAAGGGGCTCATCATTTGTTGGAACTCCTTCAAGACTGTCAAGGCAAGGGCTGATTTCAAGGTTTTACTGCTAACCTACAAAGCATTACATGGGCTTTGTCCTACCTATCTATCTGATTTGGTCCTGCCGTACATACCTACACGTACGCTACGGTCACAAGACGCAGGCCTCCTAATTGTCCCTAGAATTTCTAAGCAAACAGCTGGAGGCAGGGCTTTCTCCTTTAGAGCTCCATTTTTATGGAATGGTCTGCCTACCCATGTGAGAGATGCAAACTCGGTCTCAACCTCATCTCTTCAGTGGGTCATATGATTGAGTGTAGTCTGGCCCAGGAGTGTGAAGGTGAACGGAAAGTCTCTGGAGCAACGAACCGCCCTTGCTGTCTCTGCCTGGCCGGTTCCCCTCTTTCCACGGGGATTCTCTGCCTCTAACCCTATTACATGGGATGAGTCACTGGCTTACTAGGGCTCTTTCATACCGTCCCTAGGAGGGGTGCGTCACTTGAGTGGGTTGAGTCACTGATGTGATCTTTCTGTCTGGGTTGGCGCCCCCCCTTGGGTTGTGCCGTGGCGGAGATTTTTGTGGGCTATACTCTGCCTTGTCTCAGGATGGTAAATTGGTGGTTGAAGATATCCCTCTAGTGGTGTGGGGGCTGTGCTTTGGAAAAGTGGGTGGGGTTATATCCTTCCTGTTTGGCCCTGTCCGGGGGTGTCATCGGATGGGGCCACAGTGTCTCCTGACCCCTCCTGTCTCAGCCTCGAGTATTTATCCTGCAGTAGTTTATGTGTCGGGGGCTAGGGTCAGTTTGTTATATCTGGAGTACTTCTCCTGTCCTATCCGGTGTCCTGTGTGATTTTAAGTATGCTCTCTCTAATTCTCTCTTTCTTTCTCTCTCTCCGAGGACCTGAGCCCTAGGACCATGCCTCAGGACTACCTGACATGCTGACTCCTTGCTGTCCCCAGTCCATCTGGCCGTGCTGCTGCTCCAGTTTCAACTGTTCTGCCTGTGATTATTATTATTTGACCATGCTGGTCATTTATGAACATTTGAACATCTTGGCCATGTTCTGTTATAATCTCCACCCGGCACAGCCAGAAGAGGACTGGCCACCCCACATAGCCTGGTTCCTCTCTAGGTTTCTTCCTAGGTTTTTGGCCTTTAGGGAGTTTTTCCTAGCCACCGTGCTTCTACACCTGCATTGCTTGCTGTTTGGGGTTTTAGGTTGGGTTTCTGAACAGCACTTTGAGATATCAGCTGATGTACGAAGGGCTATATAAATAAATTTGATTTGACTGTTGGAAAAGCATTCCAGTTGAAGCTGGCTGAGAGAATGCCAAGAGTGTGCAAAGCTGTCATCAAGGCAAAGGGTGGCTACTTTGAAGAATCTCAAATGTGAAATATATTTTGTTTTGTTTAACACTTTTTGAGTTACTACATGATTCCATGTGTTATTTCATAGTTTTGATGTCTTCACTATTATTCTACAATGTAGAAAATAGTACAAATAAAGATAAACCCTGGAATTAGTAAGTGTGTCCAACATTTTGACTGGTATTGTATATATATATTCCCCCCGTCGGATAAACACTCCAAACAGTCTCTACCCGACTGCTCAGAGCCATCCTCATGGTCCTAAAGCACACCTTTGCATCGCTTTTTTAAAATCACATTCCAATGATAAAACTAGGAGGGAACAAAAATGCAATTTCAGAATGTGCCCCCCCCCCGTCCCCAGTGAAAGTGGTTCCCCTGGAAACAATACAGAGACATCAATAAGCATCGATGACCCCCGTTTGAAACGTTTCCAGCCAATAACAGCCCCAACTAGTTTCAATGAGCTGCCTAATCTCTCTTAATAAAGTAATCCCTCGAAGGAACCCAGAAGATCCCGGGCCTCTACAAACTTTAGGTGCCGAGCTACGCCGCACACTCCCACTACTTTACAAGAGAGAGAGAATGATTCATTCCAGCTGTAGACCTCTCTCTGTGTGCTGAGGTTTAAAAGATTTTGTTTTGAGCCATGTTTAGTGGGTTTAGTGTTGCGACCCCACACAATGGGAGGGATCATCCCAACGTCTGTGTGTGTGATTGTGTTACAGTGTTTGTGTGTGCTCCATGCTCTGTTTGCATGTGTGTGCGTGTGTGATTGTGCTACAGGCACTGTGTGTGTGTGTGTGTGTGTGTGTGTGTGTGTGTGTGTGTGTGTGTGTGTGTGTGTGTGTGTGTGTGTGTGTGTGTGTGTGGACTAGAAGCAGGGTGACTGGAGTGTAAAGTCACAGAGATCAGGAAGAATTGTGTTCTGAGCTATTCATCATTACAACAACATTCTACTTATGGAACCTCCTCTGTTTCAATTCAATTCTCATTGATAGTGAGTTTCTTCTCTCCCTGTCTCTCTCTGTCTCCCTCCCTCCTCCGTATCTCACCACCCCTCACTATCATTTTCACATTCCCTGTTGGGCCTTCTCCTCTTTCTGCTTCTGGTCACTTTACTTACCTTGCTTTATCTTGATGTTACTCTGTTCTTCCTTTTCTCCTCCCTCTGTAGCTCTCTGGTACATCATCTCCATGTCTGCTTTCTGTCCTTTCTCACTCAAATAAATTATGACTCTTCTCTAGTTCACACACCTTCCCTTCCCCTTAATCTTTATCTTACTCTCTCACACTCTCTATGTCAAACTCTCTCTTGCAACTTATCTAACTCTCTGGCCAAACACAGTCGCTCAGCTCTCTCTCTCAGAACTTTTTGGATCAGCCACAAGGCCGTGGCCTGAGTCCTGAATCACTGCTCGTGTTGCAATCCACACTCGGCTCCCAAGCACAACAGACTGCTCGCTCATTGGTCACACACTCCTTGTTCCTATGCAGAGACAACCTCCGCCACCCTCAACCCCTCCCAGCGCGCCCGCTTAGTTTCTTTTGTCCCAGTACAGTACACACACTCACCCTGACAGCTTTGCCATCTTCGCGAAACCAAAGACGTCCATGCGTTTGAGTTACGGCTGTAAAAACTCAGGCACTCCAGATGGCGATTAGATACAGATTCAAATCCAGAGTAGGGGTGCCAAAACATTGGAGAAGTCCAAAAAGCAGAAGTGTCATTCCTTGCTGAAAGCGCAAAGCCTTAAGACCTGTCCTGCCTATCCAGAGTAAAGCCCTTGAGAGGGTATAGGGTGGGCCAGTGAAGGACCCCCCTCTGACTAGCCAGTCCGCTTTATCCCGCTCTCCTCCTGGCCGTGGTGGGCAACGCTGAGCCCTGTCTGGGTGGTCTCCATCTCAGCTGAACTGGGAGATTGTGCCGGTCCAGAGCTATATGGAGAATAAAAGCAAAGAAGGAGAGGGAGGTGATGAAGAGAAGGAGGGGGGATGGAGGAGTGAGGGAGGGAAGGGAAGGCAAGGAAAGGAGGAGGGACTCAAATCACAAATCCCAGCACTCACACATCCTCCGCGGAGAAGAAAGGAGCCATCCGTCCCCCTGGTCTTCACCCCTTTATGAAAGTGAGAGGGGTGGAGAGATATAGGGAGGGATGCTCGGAATTGCCTGGGGAGGGCGGAGTGCAGCAGAGGAATGGAAAGAGAGAGACGTGACGAGCGTTGGGAGAGGAGAGGAGCGCTGACTCTGCAGAACGAGAGAGAGGAAGGGAGGCTAGCGGGAGCAGGACCCTGGTCTCTCTCTTTTATTTGTGTTGCTAAGTGAGCCACAGCAACCACACTGCCATATAGAAAGAACAACAGCACACTGCTATCTTTCATATAATTACAAACCTGAAACAGAGCTATGCCTGACAACTCTTTGAGGAGCCTCAGAAATATATGTAGTTACATATGAGCAGAGATACAGCCATTAGGACTGTTTGCGTTTTGTGTAATTACTCCTTGACATGCTTTGTATGCATTTTATGTACGTCGATTGCACACTGCTCTCTCTCTCTCTAGCTCTCTCTCTCTCTCACACACACACCATCAAACAGGAACGCATAAGTCCATTAGGACCCATCCTCATTCACACTGAAGCAGTGACGGTGGTCCTGCAGATGGTCCAGGGAGCAACAGGATGCTCTACCTTCTGTGAGTGAGCCCGCAGGGGCCAAGGACAAAACATGGCAGCCATATGAACGTGCCTCTCAGCAGCAACACACTGTAATCGAATTCAAAACAGCCTAAGTCTATTTTACCACACCATGTAATACAATTCAACACACAAACCCAATGTAACACAACCAAAAGGCAAGTCTGTTCAGTTCTGCTCTGATTGTTTCTGTGCTGTGGTGTTTTTACTGCATTTTAGCCTGGGTGTCTGTTTCTACTCACTTGCCAACTCCTTATGGAATTGCCAAGCGTTTTTTGGCATGACAAAGAGTGACAATTTTGGCATGAAAGCACAGACAGACTGACATTCAGGCTAGCCTTCTGTTAAATGATATTGTTCTAATTGTATATTTTATTACACCATATTATTTCGATCTTTCCTCATTCCTTTTCGACCTATATCCTCTTTTTCCTATATTAACTAATAGCTTAGATCTGTTTCTGATGCCCTGTACTGTGTCATTCTGTTCGAGGGTAGAATCAGGGGTGAAAGTAAGCTGGAACGGTCCCATATGGAGTACAGGTGAAATAAATAGTGGGGTAACCCAAACCGGTGACACGTGAGTCTATCACAATAATTAAAACAGATTCCCAAAAAACTGTAGGCTATTACAGTATTTATCATTGACCGCATGCGAGATGTGAGTCGCATGAAAAATTAGCGAATAGACTTGACAACTGGTGGAATATGCTCCAAAATGCAGTGTAGTTCGATGATATCACTGAAATGTTGCCAAGATGAGTGGCCGATATCACTGAAATGTTGCCAAAATGAGTGGCCGATATCACTGAAATGTTGCCAAGATGAGTGGCCGATATCACTGAAATGTTGCCAAGATGAGTGGCCGATATCACTGAAATGTTGCCAAGATGAGTGGCCGATATCACTGAAATGTTGCCAAGATGAGTGGCCGATATCATTGAAATGTTGCCAAGATGAGTGGCCGATATCACTGAAATGTTGCCAAGATGAGTGGCCGAGACCGCAGCAGTGTACGCATCAATACAGGTTACAAGACTTGTGTAGGCTTAATTAATGGATGACATTCACAGAAAGTCGTAACACTTTTTGGCGTTTTGTAAGTGGTCTCTTTGAATTCATCAAATGCCACTATATGCATGAATGGCAGAATATAAGAAGCATAATAGCTGGAATAGTAACTGTCTGGACACTGACTGTAGGCCTCACATGTAGCTTATTATAATATTAACTGCTGTGTTCCTCACGGTAAAAATGATAGACCAAAATGGTCCTTTTGTCTCGGGAACAGGAGTGGAGAATTTTTTTTCTTTCTCTTTCAGCATCTTGAGAGAATGAGCGCATGCTTAGGGACCTGTTGTATAGCCGAAGAAGGCCATTTCTTTCAATGACATAAAAGATGACAGTATTTCATTTTCAACCACATAAAATATGCAACCAAGATGAACTGAAATACTATCAGAAACATGTTGGATCGTTTTTAGTTTTCCTATATGTAATCCCATGATTAGGAGATGCACTCTGCTAAAATCGCTCAGCTATTTCGTGGTAGCTAAAATTCTAATAGTTCGCCTAATTTCAGTTTATGTGACAAAACAAGCGAGTATAGCATAGAGGATCATTGTACAATCTAAACCGCTGTGAAATATCTTTTCCATAACCAAAAATATTGTATTTTCAGCTGTTTGAAAACCTCAACTTAAGAAAGGGAAGCATAGAAATAGCACACATAGAACAGATCTACCTTTTCTTAGACTTGCTTTCAATGAGATTGACAGGTCTATAACTCATAGTTCTATGTGGATTTGATTGGGCTGCTCTAAAAGTTACATATTGAAGCTTTAAAGTGTGCGGGCACATATAGAAGGTCCCCGTACCGGGAACCCATAGGTAGAATTTAGGGTCAGTATTCATGAAGCGTCTCAGTGTGCTGATCAGGTCGCCGTGACAACCCATCTCAAAGACGAGCCTGAAGCGTAAAACTCTTTCTCACATCTGTAGCCTGTTCCTATCTTTTCAAACAAAGGCAACACAGAGTGTCATGTAGATTCCAAGAGGTTAAACTTTCTTCTTGATGATCTTTTCTGTGTTGAATGGGTGGGATGCAGACACAAAGCATATTTAGAGACCAAATTCAGACCATATACCAGGGGTGCAACTTTCCCTGGGGACATGCCTCCCCCACATTCTGAAATTGCATTTTTGTCCCTCCGAATTTTATAATTGGAATGGCTTTGGTGTGGTTTAGGACCATGCGGACGCCTCCGAACAGTCGGGTAGGCTGTTTGGAGCGTTTATCAGATTGGATACAAATCTTTTTTTATATGCCTCCCCCCCTATTTCTAAAACCAAAGTCGCACCCCTGCCATAGACCACACCATGAAAGTCAACACAGCTTTTGGAACTTCTGCGATCCAAAGAATCCATCCATACAGGAAGCCAAGAGCCTCTACATCAAAGATACACAAGACACAAGAGACCTTCTAGCACTAAGCCCTGGACTTGGGTTTAATAGACCGCCTGCACTGATTCTAAACCTTATAGGGCCAAGGGACGTGCTCAGCGGTGCTCGTCTAGATAGAACGTCAATGATGCTTTGTGTTGCAGGGAGATAAGGAAGACGTGATCGGCTACACTGTCCACAGGGGGAAACCAATATACCCAAGGTCACAACGGGAGACTGTGTCTGTTTTATTAAAAACCACATTAGTATTTTGCTTTGGCATTCTCCTTGTGACCCAAGGGATGGTCCAGAATGTTGAAAACTGAAAACAAACAGCTATGGGCCTGGGAAAAGAGTTAGATGTATGTTCTTGTAGGGTTGCTATAATATGCATGCAAGGTTATATAGCACTATGAATTATATCAGCTCACACACACAGGGATCGTATGTAGTTGCAGTAGTAAAACCTGAACCTGCAGATGCCTTATGATGTGCAGGAAGGTTATAGCAATACAAATAACACTACATGGACCTGACCCTAAATTAGCAGTCCTACTCTCAGACGCTTTGAGGATACGGTCCCAGGTCAGGTAGCTCCACTTTGATTGTAATATAATTCAATAATACGAGTGATAAAAGAACAACCACAAGATGAACTATTCAAATACCGTAGTACGTCAGCTTGCAACAAATGCTCCTTTTGTAAATCTTTTTTTCCCATGAGGGGGGTATTGAAAAGCCAAAGTGACTTGGAGCATTTCTTAACGAGACATCTATTGTTTGATCAGGATGACTTTGTAATTGTGTCTCATGCGATTGACAGAGGCTGATTCACTTCTACAGTATTACGTAACAACGCCCCCAAGCTCCCGCATCTTATCCATAGTCTGTCAGCTCTCCCTCCAAATGGGTGTATTGAAAATCACATTTAAAGACACAGTCTGTAAGCTTTCCAGTCATTTCAATTGAGGACGTATAATGTCATGTACACTAATAGGATCTGTATGAACTTATCATAACTAAAGGACCTTTATTCCCGTGTTTTGGTTGTCAAGTGCTATTTGCATGTGAAAATGGTCCACTCTTTGGATGGTACAGTATGACCATCCTACAGAGTGCGATTTTATAGTGGCATTTAATTAAAGAGCAGTGCTGATAATGAATGTTAACAAAGGAATCAACACAATGTCTTGTGGCTAATTCATCAGCAGTGACGCCTTGTCTCTGCTCTTACATGACTGGCTGGCAGCGCTCTCTCACCTAGAGTACTGTACATATCACATATCTCTCCATCTTATTATTAATGAGCTTTATTATTAACATAGCATAATGTACACTGAAGTGTCCCGTACACTTTGTACTGTAGCTCCCAAATGGCACCCAGTTCCTTATATAGTGCACTACTTTTGACCAGAGAACTATGGGCCCTCGTCAAAAGTAGTGCACTACATAGGGAATAGGGTGCTATTTGGGACACACCCCAACTCTACACAGTGGAACTGCAATGGGTACTGTGTGGTACCAATTCTCCATTAACTAACTGGTTTCTTTGGCGTTGGATCAGCAACAGTCCATAATAGATAGTGTATTGGAGTAACTGCTTTGCTTTCTAAACCTTATAGTAACAATACACTTCAAATGATTGAGAATGTCTTCCAGAACAACTATACAACTAAACCCAATAAAGTAGTAGCAGCAGCTGTATTAGACGTCTGGGCCCAGATCTGTTTGGGTGACTGTGTGAATAGCAACATGTTTGACATGACAATGGCCATAGCAGTTTCCAGCACAAATAGATCTGGGACCAGGCTACAGTAGTAGTCAATCAATCACATGTATTTATAGTCCTTTTTAGTAGTCATAATAGTAGTAGTAGTAGTCATAGCCGTGGGAAGATGTTTGGGGGCGGGGCTTACTACAGACGGCTATATCGGTCCGCTAATACACGACTACTAAAGGCCCAGTGCACTAATTTTGTGAAGAAAATAATAATTTCCAGGGGGTGCTGAGGGTGCGGCTACGGTAGGTGCTATCTAGAATCTAAAAGGGTTCTTCTGCTGTCCCCATAGGAGAACCCTTTGAAGAACCCTTTTTGGTTCCAGGTAGAACTAATTTGGGTTCTACATGTAACCAAAAATAGTTCTACCTGGAACCAAAAAGGGTTCTCCTATTGGGGAAGCCGAAGAACCCTTTTGGAACCCTTTTCTTCTGGCTTCTCTGAAGACCCTGCAGGAATTATTAGGGATAAAGTGCATGTCGGCCTTCTGTGTCCTGTCTAAACAATAAGATCATAGATTTGCGCACCCCATCTCCCGTAATCCAAGCAGCTATGTCTTCTTTCCTTATCAGGAAGCCTGCTGCCTAATCCCCAGACAACACTGCAGCCATTCCCTCCAGAGAGATAGAGTGGGAGATGGAGAGAGAAATAGAGGGGGGGGGGGCATCCAAACAGTGCTGCAGTGATTCTCTGCACCCCTGACAGATATAAAGAGAAGGATCTCATGTAGTCTGGGAAATCCCAGACCTAGGGCAACAGTACTAGGTCTGGGTAACATGGTGGGTTTTCTGGACCATTTTGAGATGGGATTTAAAAAAAAACACTCATGGGGAAGGTGCTCTTCAGAAAGACAACTCCCAACAAATCACGAGTCTGCATAGGCGGTGTTTAAAAGTGGAGCGGGAATTGTGATGTTGAAAAATAATCCCCTTGAAAACATGACAGAGACAAACACAATGTGGACGCAGATAGCTAGACTTATTATAGCCACAGCCAGTCAGTGGTTGAACGCTTGTAACACTAACTTTAGCTGTCTTGGCGTATCAAAAAATAAAGAAACAGTCGCTTGCGAAATACACTCATTGAAAATATCCTCCACAAGTGCCAACTAGCTAGCTAACAATTGTATGTCTGGTGAGGATGTTTACACCAGGGCACATACGGATAAGGCTCTAGACGGGTTTCCGGCATGTCCATTTCCACCTGGCCCAACCGACGATTGTACCTGTGGACACGTGTATGCTGGAACATTGTTAATGTGAGAGACAACCTGTCTACCTAGAGAGATCGAATGCCCTATTCAAGACCAACTCACCTGTCTTTGGCAAAAATTATCTGACCAGCGAGCAACTTTAGAGTAATACAACGTAGACTGGGTTTAAGAATAGGCCTGTGACTGGTATGCCATTACCTCTGTCTGACCACAAAAATATGCTGGGTCCATGCTTATGTCTGGGTCCAGAGCACTGTGAATATATTAACACCACCAAGAATGTCTAATGGAAGGAATGTTTTGATTGCAATTGTAGGCTATCGCTAAGACCATTTCAAATGACAAAACATTCCAGAAATAAGCTATACAGTAATGTTTTAGTACCAGTTATGGCCTCTTGTCTAACTCTCTGTGGATTGATAGTCCAAATCCATCATAACACTAAAAACCTCTACCTGTCTTGAATGAAAGAACAACTTTCATCTCTCAATCTCTCTTATCTCTATTCAAGCAAATGCACATCAATAAATTATACCTGCATGGAACGAAAATTGTTTGATCCTGACTTGGCAGTAGAGTCAAGCTAAAGCTATAACTTTGTGAATTTCCCTCTTGGAGGGAAAGTATATCTTTTTTTATGGATTACCGGCATTTGGGGCCTTCTCTCTCTCTCTCTCTCTCTCTCTCCCCCCTGACTCATGCAGTCTGTGACATCGAGGAGGGTAGATCAGCGACGTATGGTTGCTGTCAGAATACTAAATGAATAGCAGAGATCCATGTGGCACGTTTAGATACTACAGAGTCACAGAGCCACAGCCATTTATCACTGCTTCACAGTCTGGATGAGAGTGTCACAGTCTGTTTGTCACCCCACATTCAGAACCACTGCAGAGGAAGAGAGGGTACACACACACACACACAGGCGCACAGCCATGCATGGAAGCAGGGACACATGCAAACACACACACTAATTCAAAATGCATGTACACACATAGACTCTAAGACGTGCACATACTGACATTCCCTAAATACTGAATCTAGACCTGCTGTATGTCAGACCAATGCCAGACTTAACATGTGGACACTCTCTCTATATGCTGACCCCAGACCAGAATCTGAATGTCAGACATTGTAATTCTGTGAAAAAAACATGCTCTGTATTCAGAGCCAGTTGGCGGTGCTCTCTCTGCATGTCAGCTCTCCACTTGAGAGCACCTCATTTTGCATTCTACACTAGGGGCTTGTTCTCCAAACTATGTTTTGATGTCTTTATTAAAATCTTACTCAAGGACAGATTTACGCTGGACCCATTTGGTAGCGATGAATTGAAATACAACCCCAACAAAATACCTTTTTGAGCCGGAGAAGAGTATATTAAGGCAAGAGTTGAACCTTTGATCTGGTTTATTGGTGTCAAATGAGGCTATATGATCCATTGTGTGAGAACCAGACTAAACATGGTCCGCTCTGCCTCATGAAAAGATCTCTGACAGTTTGCAAACACCAGGAGCCTTTCATAGATCGACACTGTAAATCCCCACTTAGCATGAGTTGTAGACCCATTTACGCTATGGACTCTATCCGTAAGGCTGACATGGATGCTAAAATCCTTCTTACTGGAAGATTATGATCACGGGACACAGGAACCCATCGACTTGCCATTGTGTGGATACAGTGTTTCCCCCAACGTCATTCATCTCAATCTGTCCTATTTCCTACTTATCACCGGAGCTGTAATGGGCGCTCTTATTGCATCCATGGGGGACTGAGAAGACTATGATTGGCTGATGAGAGTGTACACACAATGTCATGGGAATGTTAAGCGAGTACATCATGTATTTGTCTAATCCCACACTTCTAAAATGATCATGTTGTTGGTGATGTATATAGAGATGCTGTTTCTTTTGTTTAGGAAAACTGCCATTTCAGGGCTACTTAATATTTGTTGTGGCATATGAACTCTGGAAGGCTTCTCTTTTGGGGGTACGATGAGTGAGTCAGATGTTCCCAACACCTTCCTATTGCCCACAGCAATCACCACGTTGAAATGACTTTCGCTAGGTCAAACACACAGCCACCACACCAGAAAGAAAACAATATCTCATCCCTGTTAGCTTTTGGATTAGCACTGGGTTAACAAGCTCTGTAGGGCAGACAACCACAAGCGCTCCGTGCTAATGAGTGACAAGCGGGCTAACCTGACCCCAGCATGTCTGTGTAAGCCAGCTCTATAGTATTGACAGTTCTGCGAGAGTCTGCACTCCCTAGTGATTCAGTGGTCAGCATGGTCAATGTGTGGTCAACAGCTTTAACCGCGTCAGGTCCAGACACCATGACGGTTCACAAACAGGGGGAGGAGTTCGAGATAAAGAGACGCTGACTGTGTTCGGATGTGGACGCCTCTGCGGTGTAAACCAATCGGCCTTGACCGCTTTGGCCGCCGGCCTGGCCCAGCGACATCTAAAGCAGCATCCCATAATGCACCAGGCTCCAGAGCCGGACAGACATGGGATTAGGGGATGCAAGATTCAGCGCTATAGATGCCTGCCAGCTCTGTGGCGACATCCGTGTTTCTGGAGACAGCACTGAACAGTTGGTTCTATTGAACGCCCTCCTGTTTTACACGTTTTATAAGACATGTTTTATGATAAATGATCAATCAACTATTAGGAGTTATCAATGTGTCAACACATCTGCATTTCCCGTTGAAACTACCAATGGTAGAAAGGAGTGAAACAAGAAAGAGAAATGGCTGGTGACTGCCCTTACACACCTTTAAGATATCGTCACAAACAATTCAAATACCCACGTGCACATTTCATTTATCTGGTTTCTAGGCCACATGTTTCATGGGGAGTGACCCTTCACCCAATCGTTGTAATCCTCCACAAGGATGTGTGATCTCGCAATCTCTTTTTCAAAGTCATGTGATCAAGAACACTGGTGTGTCCTGTACTGCGTGGTCTTGGTCATATTATGTAACCTATAGTCACAATCCCACCGGATGTAACCATATGTCACAAGAATAATGTTCTTGAAACATCAAAATATGTCACTGGTTATGATTGAATATCGGGACAGGTTTGGCATTATTCCAATAATCTACAGTATATTCATATATTCCTATGTTACCCCTTCATTGAACTGAGATAAGTCTTTGGACATTGCCAATTTTTTATTTATTTTAATTTTAATTTTCCGTTTATTTTACTTGGCAAGTCAGTTAAGAACAAATTCTTATTTTCAATGACGGCC
The DNA here is from genome assembly GCF_036934945.1 of Oncorhynchus masou masou. NCBI lineage: Eukaryota > Metazoa > Chordata > Actinopteri > Salmoniformes > Salmonidae > Oncorhynchus > Oncorhynchus masou. The sequence goes on from NC_088218.1 coordinate 20,117,601, forward strand.
TAGGAACAGTAGGTTAACTGCCTGTTTAGGGGCAGAACGACAGATTTGAACCTTGTCAGCTCGGGGATTCGAACTTGCAACCTTTCGATTACTAGTCCAACGCTCGAACCACTAGTCTACCCCTATATGTAGCACTGAGATTTATGTTTCATAAATACAATGACCTTTACAGAAAATATAAGATGGGTGACTCTAAAGGTCAACATGATTAAATGTTAATTCTAAAGTGATTAATATCCAATACCAGTCAAAAGTTTGGACACACCTACTCATTCAAGGTGTTTTTCTTTATTTGTACCATTTTTTACTTTGTGGAATAATAGTGAAGACATCAAAACTATGAAATAACACATGGAATCATGTTGTAACCAAAAAAGTGTGAAACAAATCAAAATATATTTCACATTTGGAGAACCTCAAAGTAGCCACCCTTTGCCTTGATGACAGCTTTGCACGCTCTTTGCATTCTCTCAACCAGCTTCACCTGGAATGCTTTTCCAACAGTCTTGAAGGAGTTTCCACATATGCTGAGCACTTGTTGGCTGCTTTTCCTTAACTCTGTGGTCCAACTCATCCCAAACCATATCAATTGGGTTGAGGTCAGGTGATTGTGGAGGCCAGGTCATCTGATGCAGCACTCCATCACTCTCCTTCTTGGTCAAATAGCCCTTACACAGCCTTGAGGTGTGTTGGATCATTGTCCTGTTGAAAAGAAAATGATAGTCCCACTAAGCACAAAACAGATGGGATGGCGTATTGCTGCAGAATGCTGTGGTAGCCATGTTGGTTAAGTGTGCTTTGAATTATAAATAAAGCACCCCCACACATCACACCTCCATGCTTCACAGTGGGAACCACACATGCAGAGATCATCCATTCACCTACTCTGCTTCTCACAAAGACACAGCGGTTGATACCGAAAATCTCAAATTTGGACCAAATGACAGATTTCCACCGGTCTAATGTCCATTGCATATTTCTTGGCCCAAGCAAGTCTCTTCTTCTTATTAGTGTCCTTTAGTAAATCAAATCAAATGTTATTAGTCACATACGCCGAATAAAACATGTGTAGACCTTACAGTGAAATACTTACTTACGAGCCTTTAGCCAACAATGTAGTTTGAAGAAATATGGATAAGAATAAGAAATAAAAGTAACAAGTAATTAAAGAGCAGCAGTAAAATAACAATAGCGAGACTACGTACAGTGGGGCAAAAAAGTATTTAGTCAGCCACCAATTGTGCAAGTTCTCCCACTTAAAAAGATGAGAGAGGCCTGTATTTTTCATCATAGGTACACTTCAACTATTACAGACAAAAAATCACATTGTAGGATTTGTAATGAATATATTTGCAAATGATGGTGGAAAATAAGTATTTGGTCAATAACAAAAGTTTATCTCAATCCTTTGTTGTATACCCTTTGTTGGCAATGACAGAGGTCAAACGTTTTCTGTAAGTCTTCACAATGTTTTCACACACTGTTGCTGGTATTTTGGCCCATTCCTCCATGCATATCTCCTCTAGAGCAGTGATGTTTTGGGGCTGTTGCTGGGCAACACAGACTTTCAACTCACTCCAAAGATTTTCTATGGGGTTGAGATCTGGAGACTGGCTAGGCCAATCCAGGACCTTGAAATGCTTCTTACGAAGCCACTCCTTTGTTGCCCGGGCGGTGTGTTTGGGATCATTGTCATGCTGAAAGACCCAGCCACGTTTCATCTTCAATGCCCTTGCTGATGGAAGGAGGTTTTCACTCAAAATCTCACGATCCATGGCCCCATTCATTCTTTCCTTTACATGTTCCCTTTGCAGAAAAACATCCCCAAAGCATGATGTTTCCACCCCCATGCTTCACAGTAGGTATGGTGTTCTTTGGATGCACCTCAGCATTCTTTGTCCTCCAAACACGACGAGTTGAGTTTTTACCAAAAAAGTTATATTTTGGTTTCATCTGACCATATGACATTCTCCCAATCTTCTTCTGGATCATCCAAATGCTAGCAAACTTCAGACGGGCCTGGACATGTACTGGCTTAAGCAGGGGGACATGTCTGGCACTGCAGGATTTGAGTCCCTGGCGGCGTAGTGTGTTACTGATGGTAGGCTTTGTTACTTTGGTCCCAGCTCTCTGCAGGTCATTCACTAGGTCCCCCCGTGCGGTTCTGGGATTTTTGCTCACCGTTCTTGTGATCATTTTGACCCCACAGGGTGAGATCGTGCATGGAGCCCCAGATTGAGGGAGATTATCAGTGGTCTTGTATGTCTTCCATTTCCTAATAATTGTTCCCACAGTTGATTTCTTCAAACCAAGCTGCTTACCTATTGCAGATTCAGTCTTCCCAGCCTGGTGCAGGTCTACAATTTTGTTTCTGGTGTCCTTTGACAGCTCTTTGGTCTTGACCATAGTGGAGTTTGGAGTGACTGTTTGAGGTTCTGGACAGGTGTCTTTTATACTGACAACAAGTTCAAACAGGTGCCATTAATACAGGTAACGAGTGGAGGACAGAGGAGCCTCTTAAAGAAGAAGTTACAGGTCTGTGAGAGCCAGAAGTCTTGCTTGTTTGTAGGTGACCAAATACTTATTTTCCACCATAATTTGCAAATAAATTCATTTAAAAAATCCTACAATGGGATTTTCTGGATTTTTTTTCTCAATTTGTCTGTCATAGTTGAAGTGTACCTATGATGAAAATTACAGGCCTCTCTCATCTTTTTAAGTGGGAGAACTTGCACAATTGGTGGCTAAATACCTTTTTGTCCCACTGTATATACAGGGGGGTACCGATACAGAGTCAATGTGCGGGGGCACCAGTTAATTGAGGTAATATGTACATGTAGGTAGAGTTATTAAAGTGACTATGCAGAGATGATAACAACAAAGAGTAGCAGAGGTGTAAAAGAGGGGGGACAATGCAAATAGTCTGGGTTGCCATTTGATAAGGTGTTCAGGAGTCTTATGGCTTGGGGTTAGAAGCGTCTTGGACCGAGACTTGGTGCTCCGGTACCGCTTTACGTGCGGTAGCAGAGAGAACAGTCTATGACTAGGGTGGAGTCATTAACAATTTTTAGTGCCTTCCTCTGAAATCACCTGGTATAGAGGTCCTGGATGGCAGGAAGCTTGGCCCCAGCGATGTACTGGGCCGTTCGCACGACCCTCTGTAGTGCCTTGTGGTCAGAGGCCGAGCAGTTGCCATACCAGGCAGTGATGCAACCAGTCAGATGCTCTCGATGGTGCAACTGTAGATTCTTTTGAGGATCTGAGGACCCATGCCAAATCTTTTCAGTCTCCTGAGGGGGAATAGGTTTTGTCTTGCCCTCTTCACAACTAATCCATGACTTCTGGTTAGGATATGTACGTACGGTCACGAAGTCATCGATGCACTTATTGATGAAGCCAATGACTGATGTGGTGTACTCCTCAATGCCATCAGAGGAATGACAGAACATATTCCAGTCTGTGCTAGCAAAACAGTCCTGTATCTTAGCATCTGCTTCATCTGACCACTTTTTTTATTCTAGTCACTGGTGCGTCCTGCTTTAATTTTTGCTTGTAAGCAGGAATCAGGAGGATAGAACTATAGTCAGATTTCTCAAATGGAGGGCGAGGGAGAGCTTTGTATGCATCTCTGTGTATGGAGAAAAGGTGGTCCAGGGTTTCCCCCCCCTCTGGTTGCACATTTAACATGCTGATAGAAATGTGGTAAAAATGATTTAAGTTCCCCTGCATTAAAGTCCCCAGCTACTAGGAGTGCCGCCTCTGTGTGAGCATTTTCTTGTTTGCTTATGGCGGAATACAGCTCATTCATTGCAGTCTTAGTGCCAGCCTCTGACTGTGGTGGTATGTAAACAGCTACGAAAAAAATAAAGATTAACTCTCTACGTAGATAGTGTGGTCTACTGCTTGTCATGAGATACTCTCCCTCAGGTGAGCAATAGCTCGAGACTTCCTTAGATATCATGCACCAGTTGTTATTTACAAAAATACATAGTACGCCGCCCCTTGTCTTACCAGACGCCGCTGTTCTATCCTGCCGGTACAGCGTATAACCAGCCAGCTATATGTTGATAGTGTCGTCGTTCAGCATTGCTTCCGTGAAGCATAAGATATTACAGTTTTGAATGTACCGTTGCGAGTAGGTCATCGATTTTATTCTCCAAAAATTGCACGTTTGCTAGCAGAATGGAAGGAAGTGGGGGTTCATTCGATTGCCTAAGGATTTTCCGATGGCAGCCCGCTCTCTGGCCCCCTTTTCTCCGCCTCCTCTTCATGCAAATCACGGGGATCTGGGCCTGTTCCCGAGGAAGCAGTATATTGATCACGTCGGGCTTGTCAGACTCGTTAAAGGAAAAAAAGGATTCTGCCAGTCCGTGGTGAGTAATCTCAGTCCTGATGTCCAGAAGTAATTTTCGGTCATAAGAGACAGTAACAGCAACATTATGTACAAAATACGTTTTTTTGTTAAAGTAACAAAAACGCAAATGTAGTGGTTTCTTTGCTGCGTGAATCGACCATGAAGGCCTGATTCACGCAGTCTCCTCTGAACAGTTGATGTTGAGATGTGTCTGTTACTTGAACTCTGTGAAGCATTTATTTGGGCTGCAATTTCTGAGGCTGGTAACGCTAATGAACGTATCCTCTACAGCAGAGATAAATCTGGGTCTTCCTTTCCTGTGGCGGTCCTCACGAGAGACAGTTTCATCATAGTGCTTGATCGTTTTTGCAACTGCACTTGAAGAAACTTTCAAAGTTCTTGACATTTTCCGGATTGACTGACTTTCATGTCTTAAAGTAATGATGGACTGTTGTTTCTCTTTGCTTCTTTGAGCTGTTCTTGGCATAATATATGGACTTTGTCTTTTATCTTCTGTATACTACCCCTGATTGGCTCAAACTGATTGGCTCAAACACATGAAATTATATTTGATTTGTTTAACACTTTTTTGGGTAATTCATGATTCCATGTGTTATTCTACAATGTAGAAAATAGTAAAAAATAAAGAAAAACCTTGAATGAGTAGGTGTGTCCAAACTTTTGACTGATACTGTACATGCTCACCAACACAAATATACAGTAGTGGAAAAAGTGTCATTCACTTTTCAGAGAAAATCTCATAAGCCCTCACGTTTTGGCTCCAAACTTGAAGCCCTGCTTTGAGATGCAAAGCGAGTGATTTATACATTGTTACATCACCCTTACAGTAAACAAAACCAACTGGTTTCTTATCAGACCTATGTGAGTAACCTTAATCCAACCTGTGACTTCACTGTAAATCTAACTCAAAACTACTGCCCCTCTGAACCCAAGCCAAGCCAACACAACCCTGACCCTGTAACCTGTCAATGCTTCCTGACGCTTGAGCTAAACCCTAATGCCATGATGTAATCACGAAAGTGTGCACTGTAATTACAAAGCTGTCAAGTCTTGTGGTTTTGATTTCTGTGTCTTATGCAATTACTGAGAATGTGCCACGTTTCCATACATGATTTAGCCCAGTGTTTTACCCGAAAGGCTCAGACTTCTCTGTTTCCATCTGCGCGGGCCGGCACCTGTCTCTCACTGGGTCAGGACACTGGTACTGATCACCTGGCAGTTACACAATAATCGCTAATTGTGAACTGTTTTGATTATGCAGAGGTTGTTGGTTCTGATCTTCACAAGTCCTCACTGTCAGACCTAGCTATGAAAATATTTTTTTTCTAGTATAACATAAGGGTTATACACTAGTGTAACAGTCAAAATGCAAGTTGCCCTCTGACTCCTCCCACTATAGAAACATGACCTGTGTTCAAATTGTAATTTATGTATTTAATGTAACCTTTATTTAACTAGCCAAGTCAGTTAAGAACAAATTCTTATTTACAATGACAGCCTACCCCAGCCAAACCCCTAACCCGGACGACATTGGGCCAATTGTGCGCCGCCCTATGGGACTCCCAATCACGGCCAGTTGTGATACAGACGGGAATCGAACCGGGGTCTGTAGTGACACCTCTAGCCCTGAGATGCAGTGCCTTAGACCCCTGCGCCACATGGGAACCCATACTCATACTAATCGCTCAAATCGTACTAATTGTGACGTAAATTGAGTATGTAGTATGCTTATTGGTCATAGAATGGATATAGTTAGAATTCCAAAAGCCCCCGGATGTTGTTCTAAATTCGCCAAAATACGAACTATTCAAGCAGTGGACACTATTTCTGTGCTTTTAGGGCCCATAATACATATCTTCAGAGAATGGATGTGGCTTCACAACGGTTTCAGATTTCAAGAAAATGGCGGAAAATATGCAGCTGAAGTAGCATAGACTGGAATATGTCCCGGGATTCATCCAATGGCATTGAGGAGTATACCACCTCAGTCATCAGCTTCTCACTTCAGTGGGGTTGAGTTACCCACTACCTCTCATCGCTACGGCGGTGGAATCATTTCACGGAGCACAGTTTTTCACAAAACTGGATCTCAGGAGCGCGTATAGTCGTTTCTCTTTGCTTATTTGAGCTGTTCTTGGCATAATATATGGACTTTGTCTTTTATCTTCTGTATACTACCCCTGATTGGCTCAAACTGATTGGCTCAAACACATGAAATTATATTTGATTTGTTTAACACTTTTTTGGGTAATTCATGATTCCATGTGTTATTCTACAATGTAGAAAATAGTAAAAAATAAAGAAAATCCTTGAATGAGTAGGTGTGTCCAAACTTTTGACTGATACTGTACATGCTCACCAACACAAATATACAGTAGTGGAAAAAATGTCATTCACTTTTCAGAGAAAATTTCATAAGCCCTCACGTTTTGGCTCCAAAAAGTCTGACGAGAGCGGATACAATTTCATTGCTTTAAATAATTATGACAAATGTTAAGAAATTTTGAGCAAATGTAATAATGTCATGACTTTTCATATAAGTTACTTTGGCTGACAATTTGTTAGCTACGCTATCCTTACAAAACACAATATATCATTACAGCAGTATGTACCGGTATATTAGCTAGCTTCCTAAAACGTTAGTTGGCTAGTACTAATACATCGAACTTGCCAGTATATTAACTATATGTCATTCTTAGCTTAGCTAAGTGGTATAGTCGTCGTGCGTTCTCAATGGTCATTGTTAATTCGCTCTATCTACTCCGATTTCAGAGCATTCTCGCCTGAGTGTGCCAGGGGAGCACAGAACAACTAACGAATTTACAAACGATCAACACCCGCTGAATATGGCCGGTGTCAGTTAACGTCAGCAAAAAAGCATGATTAAATTGTTGCCAGCAGCACAGTTACATGAAAACAGCCTAACCAGCTCTGCTAGGGCGAGTAAAATAGTCAGAGTGAGGTGTTGTGTCTGGAAGTAGCTAGCTAATGTTAACTGTAAAAAAACAAGTGTTAAGTAAAAAAATAGATAAGTAAAAAATAAAAGTAACAAGTAATTAAACAGCAGCAGCAAAATAACAATAGCGAGGCTATATACAGGGGGTACCGGTACAGATGTGCGGGGGCACCAGTTACTTGAGGTAATTGAGGTAATATGTACATGTAGGTAGAGTTAAAGTGACTTTGCATAGATAATAAACACAGAGTAGCAGCAGCGTAATGAGGGGGGGAATGCAAATAATCTGGGTAGCCATTTGATTAGCTGTTCAGGAGTCTTATGGCTTGGGGGTAGAAGCTGTTAAGAAGCCTTTTGAACCTATACTTGGCGCTCCGGTACCGCTTACCCTGAGGTAGCAGAGAGAACAGTCTATGACTAGGGTGGCTGAAATCTGACAATTTTTAGGGCCTTCCTCTGACACTGCCCGGTATAGAGGTCCTGGATGGCAGGAAGCTTGGCCCCGGTGATGTACTGGGCCGTTCGCACTACCCTCTGTAGTGCCTTGCGGCCAGAGGATGAGCAGTTGCCATACCAGTCAGTGATGCAACCAGTCAGGATGATCTCGATGGTGCAGCTGTAGAACCTTTTGAGGATCTGAGGTCCCATGCCAAATCTTTTCAGTCTCCTGAGGGGGAATAGGTTTTGTCATGCCCTCTTCACCACTGTCTTGGTGTGTTTGGACCATTCTAGTTTGTTGGTGATGTGGATAACAAGGAACTTGAAGCTCTCAACCTGCTCCACTACAGTACAGGAAGGGACTGAGCACGCACCCTTGAGGAGTTCTCGTGTTGAGGATCAGCGTGGCGGATGTGTTGTTACCTACCCTTACCACCTGGGGGCGGCCCGTCAGGAAGTCCAGGATCCAGTTGCAGAGGTAGGCGTTTAGTCTCAGGGTCCTTAGCTTAGTGATGAGCTTTGAGGGCACTATGGTGTTGAATGCTGAGCTGTAGTCAATGAATAGCATTCTCACATAGGTATTCCTTTTGTCCTGGTGGGAAGGGGCAGTGTGGAGTGCAATAGAGATTGCATCATCTGTGGATCTGTTGGGGCGGTATGTACATTGGAGTGGGTCTAGGGTTTCTGGGATAATGGTGTTGATGTGAGCCATGACCAGCCTTTCAAAGCACTTCATGGCTACAAACGTGAGTGCTACGGGTTGGTAGTCATTTAGGCAGATTACCTTAGTGTTCTTGGGTACAGAGACTGTGCTTGAAACATGTTGGTATTACAGACTCAGACAGGGAGAGTATTGAAAATGTCAGTGAAGACACTTGCCAGTTGGTCAGCGCATGCTCAGAGTACACGTCCTGGTAATCCGTCTGGCCCTGAAGCCTTGTGAATGTTGACCTGTTTAAAAAGGTCTTACTCACATTGGCTATGGAGAGCGTGATCACACAGTCATCCAGTACAGCTGATGATCTCATGCATGTTTCAGTGTTGCTTGCTTCGAAGCGAGCAGAGAAGTAATTTAGCTTGTCTGGAAGGCTCGTAGTATGAACGCTCCGAGAGCGAAACACTGAATTTACGAACAGACATTCTGACAATGCTCTGAATTTATGAATGAGAGCACTCATTGGAGCACCCAGAGAGCACTCCAAATACAACCAAAGTTGTAAAATATCTAGGTAGTAATTTGCTATGCTAACAAACAAGCAAGAGGTTCCATAGCAACAGAAACAACTTCCGGTAGACAGGCAAAGTATGATCAACTGAAAGAATACAGTTTGTTTACAGTACACTAAAATGAACTACTAGTATGTAGTATATACTCATTAAGTATGCAGTATACAGTATGTTAGTATGGGTATTGGAACACAGCTACGGACTCTTCTAGTCCCATGACTCTCCCCTGATTCCTACCATTATAGAAACACAGACTCGTCTAGACCCCTGACTCCTCCCACTATAGAAACATGGATTCTTCTAGTCCCCTAACTCCTCCCCTGATTCGTCCCACTATAGAAACATGGACTCTTCTAGTCCCCTGACTCCTCCCACTATAGAAACATGGCAATGTGTAGTGCAGCATTTCCCAAAATCAGTCCTCGGAACCCCAAGGGGTGCACATTTTGTTTTTTGCCCTAACACTACACAGCTGACTCAAATGATCAAAGCTTGATAATTAGTTTATTATTTGAATCAGCTGTGTAGTGCTCGGGCAAAAAACTAAACATGCACCCCTTGGGGTTCCGAGGACTAAGTTTGGGAAATGCTGGTTAGTTGTACTGTGGCAGCTCGGCATACAATTATTCAAGATGTTCAATCCTGGGTAAAAAAAAAAAAAAAATCAGAAATAAAAAAACCTGAAGGGGATTTCTCAATTTAATTGAATGACCAAAACCAGAATTTGATAAAACACCCCTCACACTACATACTATTAAGCTTCTACTTGAGAATACCTTCCTTTCTTTTAGCATGCAGTCCCTCGGAGCGAGATGAGACTCCATTACAGTTCCGATCATTTGCTTTCACTTTCCAATAGGAAAGGCATGTGTGCATCTGCCTGCATAGACAGTATCATTGATCAGTATTAGCCACTTATAATGCAGCTCAGGAAAAATGCAATGACAGATGAAATGACCATCAGACCATCTTGCTTGCCCAACATGCCATGCAACAGCAATCCTGCCCTGATTGGTTTGGGTACTGATGGCCACAGAATATCTCTTAACAAGCTTTAAAAGTCCTACTGTTGATATGGGAAATATTGACTAGTGAGGGGTTGGATTGTACCCCATGCTGACTGTTACAGCTCAGATATCAAGTGCCAATACACCACACTACATGCTGCCTTCCTATGGATTGTTAATTGGTTTATGGATGGTTAATTAGTTTGATTAATAACGCCTTCAAAGACCAACTGAGGTTCGAGATGGTTGAGGTTGGGGTTTGTGCATGTTTTAGTTTGCTGGTTTATGTTCTCAGGACGTGTACCTAAAGCATGTGGAATACTGCTGCCATCTTTCTCAAAGCTCAGCAACACTATGACATCCAACTCAATACTGCTGCCATCTTTCTCAAAGCTCAGCAACACTATGAGATCCAACTCAATACTGCTGCCATCTTTCTCAATACTTAGCAACACTATGACATCCAACTCAATACTGCTGCCATCTTTCTCAAAGCTCAGCAACACTATGAGATCCAACTCAATACTGCTGCCATCTTTCTCAAAGCTCAGCAACACTATGACATCCAACTCAATACTGCTGCCATCTTTCTCAAAGCTCAGCAACACTATGAGATCCAACTCAATACTGCTGCCATCTTTCTCAAAGCTCAGCAACACTATGACATCCAACTCAATACTGCTGCCATCTTTCTCAAAGCTCAGCAACACTATGAGATCCAACTCAATACTGCTGCCATCTTTCTCAATGCTTAGCAACACTATGACATCCAACTCAATACTGCTGCCATCTTTCTCAATGCTTAGCAACACTATGACATCCAACTCAATACTGCTGCCATCTTTCTCAATGCTTAGCAACACTATGACATCCAACTCAATACTGCTGCCATCTTTCGCAAAGCTCAGCAACACTATGACATCCAACTCAATACTGCTGCCATCTTTCTCAAAGCTCAGCAACACTATGAGATCCAACTCAATACTGCTGCCATCTTTCTCAATGCTTAGCAACACTATGACATCCAACTCAATACTGCTGCCATCTTTCTCAATGCTTAGCAACACTATGACATCCAACTCAATACTGCTGCCATCTTTCTCAATGCTTAGCAACACTATGACATCCAACTCAATACTGCTGCCATATTTCGCAAAGCTCAGCAACACTATGACATCCAACTCAATACTGCTGCCATCTTTCTCAATGCTTAGCAACACTATGAGATCCAACTCAATACTGCTGCCATCTTTCTCAAAGCTCAGCAACACTATGAGATCCAACTCAATACTGCTGCCATCTTTCTCAATGCTTAGCAACACTATGAGATCCAACTCAATACTGCTGCCATCTTTCTCAAAGCTCAGCAACACTATGAGATCCAACTCAATACTGCTGCCATCCTTCTAAAAGCTCAGCAACACTATGAGATCCAACTCAATACTGCTGCCATCTTTCTCAAAGCTCAGCAACACTATGAGATCCAACTCAATACTGCTGCCATCTTTCTCAAAGCTCAGCAACACTATGAGATCCAACTCAATACTGCTGCCATCTTTCTCAATACTTAGCAACACTATGACATCCAACTCAATACTGCTGCCATCTTTCTCAATGCTTAGCAACACTATGACATCCAACTCAATACTGCTGCCATCTTTCTCAATACTTAGCAACACTATGACATCCAACTCAATACTGCTGCCATCTTTCTCAATGCTTAGCAACACAATGACATCCAACTCAATACTGCTGCCATCTTTCTCAAAGCTTAGCAACACTATGACATCCAACTCAATACTGCTGCCATCTTTCTCAATGCTTAGCAACACTATGACATCCAACTCAATACTGCTGCCATCTTTCTCAATGCTTAGCAACACTATGACATCCAACTCAATACTGCTGCCATCTTTCTCAATGCTTAGCAACACTATGACATCCAACTCAATACTGCTGCCATCTTTCGCAAAGCTCAGCAACACTATGACATCCAACTCAATACTGCTGCCATCTTTCTCAAAGCTCAGCAACACTATGAGATCCAACTCAATACTGCTGCCATTTTTCTCAATGCTTAGCAACACTATGAGATCCAACTCAATACTGCTGCCATCTTTCTCAAAGCTCAGCAACACTATGAGATCCAACTCAATACTGCTGCCATCTTTCTAAAAGCTCAGCAACACTATGAGATCCAACTCAATACTGCTGCCATCTTTCTAAAAGCTCAGCAACACTATGAGATCCAACTCAATACTGCTGCCATCTTTCTCAAAGCTCAGCAACACTATGAGATCCAACTCAATACTGCTGCCATCTTTCTCAAAGCTCAGCAACACTATGAGATCCAACTCAATACTGCTGCCATCTTTCTCAAAGCTCAGCAACACTATGAGATCCAACTCAATACTGCTGCGATCTTTCTCAAAGCTCAGCAACGCCATGAGATGCAACTCAAGGATAAAACAGAACATTGTCCATCTTGGCAAAGGCAACAGAAGGCTCACTATCCAGCACAACCTGACATTTTGGAAAGACCCGTACGAGAAAAATGTGAATAGGTGAGGTGTTCCAAAACACGTTTTCATGTGATATCACATTAACTTCACATAAGATCACGGGTTAACATGTGACAACATCTAGAGAAACATGTGATAACATGAAACTGCACATGTGGAACCTGTTTTTTCTGTAATGGGAGGAAAAAACAATTATAGTTCTACTGAATACAGCACGACAGTTTGGTCTCCACCGCCACACATCCTCAGAGGGCCTACAAACCTCCCCATTACTCTACCTAGTAGTTCAAACAAGATAATAGCTGGACAAAGATCATTCAAGGCATAAAGGAGGACAACAACACATGCCTCTGAAGCAGAAAGACCAGAGTACGGTACTCACTGGATGATGGTGAAGACTCCGAGTTCATCATCACACCGTTCCATCCCTTCAGACGGACGGACGGTCTCTCCAGCCCGCTAAAGGCTCAAAAGGGAAAGTCCTCCAGTCCCTTTTCCTGAGAGTCCCTCTGAAAATCCACTTCCTCCACTGCCTGGTGTTTGCGAACGTTGTGTGTTTTTTGTTCACCTCCCTCCCTATTGGTCCTCAGCTCAGTGCCAAATGTTCCAGCTTAGCATTCGCTGCACAGCACCGCTGGTGATGGATTTAGCCTGGGCATCTGGGCTAGCCAGGATAAACCGTTCAACACACACACGCGCACACACACACGCACGCACGCACGCACACACACACACACACACACACACACATTCAGACACACTCACAGTGTCATGCTGTGCAAGTTAGGGGCCAGTGCCCTTGGGGAGACAACCTCCCCCACCCTGAATAATGACACAACATCATCACATTCCAGGCCAGTGCTTAAAGCGATAGAGAGACAGAGAGAGAGCGAGAGAGCACAATGAAAACAGAGAGAAAGAAGGTTGGGATTGGGATGGGGAGATCAACACAAACGGGGAGAGGATCAATGCGTGAACAGATGTGTGCCAGCCAGCGAACTCCAAAGCCGTTACCAGAGGCAGAGACAGGAGCGGCAGTTAGAGACAGCTGTCTGATGCCAGTATTATTGGTTATTGGATAACTGTTTTTTTTTTTTTTTTAATCGCTGCCTCCCTCCCACACACAGTACCTAAAATAACTAAGCATAGAGCATACTGTATTGACAAACCTCTAGGAACAAGAGAAAAACAACTAAATTAGTTGGCTATTTTCAGCTATTGCTAACGGTATAAAACCAATTAAAACAAATCTGCATGTGAAAAGATCAACACAGCATCAGTCAACCGGGGCTAAACTGTGATCTGTGAACGAGGATGACTGAACATCACTACCCTGCATATGGACTCTGTAGCTTAATACCACTTCCACCGAGCAAAGCTCTCATTTAACGCAGCTCAGCGGTGCCCCATGCAACACGCCGCATTGACTGTTCACCAAATTGCTGTGCCTCTAGTCTGTGGCAGGCAGCATCCATCTGGAATCGCTAGGCCCTTACGTAACTGGCCGTTTACTAGGAAAAACAAGATGAAGCGTCTAGTAAGTTAAAGCTATTTATTTTTTTATCCACTTATTTGAACCATGAGCCTACTTTACATAATGTGGCTTGGCTTGGGAATGCATTTCCTGATTTTCGCCTGATTGGTCTATATATCGCTCGGCAACCTAAATGACTTCACCAATCGGCACTTGATTTATTGTTCAGATCTTCATTCCAACAGGGTCACAAACGTACATGTATTGTAACTTCTTAAAGTCCTCCTCACTCTATGTGACTTGCATGTTGAGTAGATAACATGAACACAGTATTGTTAACATACTGTAGTTCATGGCCCATGCTAATTTGATGTGATGGCATGGTGGATGGCGCTGTGTGTATGGTGATCTCTGCTCCTGCCTATTACAGGGCTTTGTCTTAAGGGGACAGATGCTGGGCATCTCTGCAGTAAGCTGACTGCCTCTAATCTAAAATGATAGGTTAGCGAATCTGTCCATAGCCAATGTCAAACATGCAGGTTTCTATACTTTCTGACATTGCTGCTGCATGACATCATCTTGATATTGTTAAAAAAATAAATATATATATATTGTGTGATGGTAAGGGGGCTCAGCTCACAAGCACTCCAGCTTTACCGTTGAAAGCTGACTATTTTAGCCAATGAGCACAAGCCAGAATTCTATAGCATGCTATCCATCAGGATGTAGTTCTCCAACCGGAACTCGTCTGGTCATGTGACCTGCCACAGGACTCTGGGGCAGGATCACCACTGAGGTAGAAGACCCATTTTTTCCCCATGACATAGAAACAACACGATTGAATGGTGTGTGTATGTGTGGAGGACAGCAGGCTAACATGGGCATAATACACAAGGCTACTGAGAGAACTCTGCTACATGGCATAGACCAAGACGACATCCATACAGTATGGACAACATGCAGAAATATTGAAATTAACCATGCTTAAACCCTCTGGTCATCTATCCATCAAAAGTTTATCAACATTTACACGCAGACACAAAGGTATATCGATTTTACTTCAAAGTGTGAAAATGCCGATGACTGTGCCTTTATCTGAAATTGATAGACGACCTCCAAAATTGTTTCAAAGAACAGGCATGTAACTTACTCCTGATTTGGTGTACAGGACACAGGTCTGGCAGTATTCATGTCATATTCATGTTATATAAAAACAATTAAAAGCTTAATTACCGTCTCTATGGAAGGTAATGGGTTGTTGGATCAGCTGGAACTAAAGGCAGTACACCCGGAGGAGCTATGAACCCGCTGTTTCATTACAGAAAGAAACTGTTTTCTTTTTTAATAATTGCTCCATATTTTACAAGCACACAATGTTTAATGAGATGATGTGGCCTACGGATGTGACCAAGTTTGTGGTATTAATTATTTTGATTTCCACACCTCATCTCAAGTTTAATCTCCGGTAGTTTCTAGCAAAAATGGCTTGTAGATTATACCCAGGTTAATTGGCAAATTAACCTTTTGTCACATGTTCGTTGTGATTAAGTGTTGCCTACGCCTGCAAGCCAGTACTACTGTACATTGTAGCTCATTAAGACATGCCTGTTCAAGAGTGGAGAAAATCGAAATCCGAGTCAAGACCAAGACTGGAGAAAATAGAGTCAGAGTCAAGACTAAGAGCGGAGGGGGGCGTGTGCAGAGGCACTCATTCACAGAAATGCACACACAGACAGCAGTGTTCTAGGTCTCCAAACCATTTATTGTCTCGGTCTTGTCTTGGTGTTGGATACATTTTTACTCGGTCTTGACTCGGCCTCGGACAATGAGGACTACTAATTTCTTCCTGAGACCAGTGGAGTACAAAAACTCAATTATCAGTTCCTATTCAGTCATAAAATCACTTCGCCAGGCCAAATATACACACTCCTTTTATGACACATTAATATTGTCTTGGTCTTGACTCGGACTCGATTTTCTCCAGTCTTGGTCTTGACTCGGACTCGATTTTCTCCAGTTTTGAACCGGTCTCGCTTTAGGTGGTCTTGAACACAACAACCAGACAGACAGACAGAGACACACACATACACACATTTTCACATCATTAAAGAACAAAAATCCCTCACTCCTAGTAAAGATGTATCCTTACCTCATAACTCAGAGTATCATCCTGCAGTGCTCCCAGCTTCTATACCCTGATCCTCAGGGCTGGTCAAAAGGCCACGTCACATGAAAAAAAAAAACTACAGCAGCAAAATCACTCTGCTTGAGCCCAAGAAGGAGATGAAGTAATTACAACGGGTGTCAAAAAGTGTTGGAAAATAAATGCACGTGTATGATTGAGAAAATGTGCGGAAGGTGTGTTTGTGTGAGAGCTGATGGGGCTCTGGTGCGTTGGGAGGGCTTAGGTGGGAGTCAGGGGGGGACTATTCAGTTAGGGGCGCGGTGTGAGGCGGGGCGGTATCCCTCCACGGACACATCTGGAGAGAGAGTGGGAACGTTTCACCTGGCTCATCCCAGCCAGCTGCGGGTACAGGCACATTCCAGATGGCTCAATCAGATTTAAACTCTCCCGACCACTGTAACCTCTTTAGACTTTAAATACAGTGCAAGAACATTAACTGTTTCCTTGTGCTGGGGTTTAGACACAGAGACAGAGAGAGAGAGAGAGAGAGAGTCAGGCTTTGATGAATATTGCTCTGTCACATTATCTGGTTCAGCATTGGATACAAGACAAGGAAATTCATAGAGTGAATGAGTGTGCAGAATGAGAGACAGAGAGAGGGGTGGGGGGGGGGGGGGAGGGCATAAGAGTGGGACAAGGGGTGACTGAAAGAGAAAGAGAGAGCAGTGGGAGGAAGAGGATAAGACTGCTACAAGGTTATGGAAAGTGAGGATGCGTGGGAATGAATGACTGCAATAAGGGTAGACTTTGAAGGGATAAGAGAGGTCCAGTGGTTGAATCGACCCCATTTATCAGAGATCTGAAGGCGCTATATCTGTACTACATTCACATATGTATGATATTTGACATTCAGGGGTCAATAATTACTGTACTTGTCGATCATAAGCATTGGTGGCGAGGTGGTGAGTACAACCACAAAGGTTTCTGTTCAAATTAGAGCCGCAATGTGCTTCACAGACATCTCTTGAAAGCTTCATGTCCACACGTGTTGAAATGAATACACCACTGTGATGTAAACAGAACAACTGACGTCTTCACTTCTACCCATCAAGGTATTTGCAATCCCTATTCTCACTTGCTTTCTCCCCGTTTCCATAAAGCACTTTAAACTATACGCATTTTACATTGAACACCTTCTCACTGCTTCATGTCATAACCTGTCAGAGGGATGACAAATAGTCAAATCTGGAGTTCAATGAAATACGGTATTTTACTTAACAACGCCAAACGCGTTCCACTATATCAGCTTTCCTGTCTCAGTAGGACTGAGTGGGGTCCTCCCATGGGGCAGTGTGGCGTACGTGGATGAATACAGACCGCGCCGTGATGTATGAGCTATCAAAACCCCTGTGGAGTCCGGCTATGCTTGGACACGCCTCTCTAAAAATGATCACTGGCGTCCGGTGTGGGGTGAAAAGTGATTAAAGCAAGATTAAATTATTTGGAATGTAGAGCAGGTTGATTTTTGCTCTTTTCTCTTTGCTTTACCCAATAAGGGGGTATGTGGTTTAGAATTGTCCAGGACTACCTACAAAAGGTGGCTTGGGAATCTGATTCCCAAATCAGATTTTGACACCAGATCCGTTGCGTTACACAACAACAACAAAAAATGTGTCATTTGCGAGACTTCTCTTTGATGTCTACAAGTGTTAGTTGCTTGACTCTGCCAAACCATAACTCTTACAGTCTATCCCAATATCCATACTTACACCCAACTCCGTGTGCTCTCCATCCCCACCATAATACTTCACAATAATCTAAGTATTTTAGAATGGAATTTAATAGAAAAAACACAAACAAAGACGACTCTGGATCAGTATCAACTATCCAGGCGCATATCACATCCAGTGGCGGTCGGTGCTGGTTAATAAGATGAGGGAGGATGATTACTTTTATTATGGCCTTATTTCTATTACAGCATATTGGATGATTGTCATTCATATTCCGTTAAACCAGTTCAATGTAACATCGATAGGTTTAGGCTACTACATGATAGTGAAATTTTCCCTATACCCATCATGAAGTTGCTACAACCTAGCCTATGAATGAAAGTTTCCAATGTTTACAATGTGCACAGGTCAAGAGAATTTTGAGTAATCAAGGTGACAGACCGTTACAAATTCAATACTACCTTGCACACTTTTGTCTGCATCTAGGATGTAATCGTTAGTCCAACAGTTGCAAATTAGAGTTTCTATTGGATAAATTCAGGTATGTTTATCCCTGGAATGATACACACCTCATTCACATAAAAACAGCATGATCACTTTGCTCGTTGTATATATAATTCCTTCTCGCAGCTGTCTACGCGCTCTCCTCCTCTCATATTTTCCCTTCACTTGTGGACTTCAGTGCACAACACATCAGTTGTCTGTGACCACGTGAAAAAACCTTTCCAAGTCAAACCTTCATATCATGACCGCTAATCGCTACATACAGCCTACATTGTTGTCACGTTATGTCATCTAGAACTAACGAGTTAGTAAACCCACTACACTCATGCAGTACAGTGGACAGTGGGCCCCGGTAGGAAAACAAATTATATGACTTGGAAGAGTTCCAGTGTTGGATAGCCATAGCCAGCTAGCTAACATAACATCCCTCTCTGTTTGAGCCGGGTGTTTGAGTATGATAAACTAGCTAGCTGCATTTGCTAGCTAAGTGAACTTAAAAAAAATAGCCAAATATAGCTAACTCTTTCTCTCTCTCTCTGTTGCTTCTCCTTAATTTTGAAAGAAATTAATTAGTTAAGTGTTCAACTATTGTCTTTCTCTCTCTTTGAGTCAACTACTCACCACGTTTTATACACTGCAAGCTAGCTGTAACTTATGCTTTCAGTTCTAGATTCATTCTCTGATCCTTTGATTGGGTGGACAACATGCTGCAAGAGCTCTGATAGGTTGGAGGACGTCCTCCGGAAGTAGTCATAATTAATGTGCAAGTCTATGGAAGGGGGTGAGAACCATGAGCCTCCTAGATTTGGTATTAAAGTCAATGTACCCAGAGGAGGACAGAAGCTAGCTGTCTTCTGGCTACACCATGGTGCCACACTAGAGTGCTGCTGTGTTTTAATAAATTATTTGGTGACATAAATATATTTAATATAGTTTATCTAAAAAGTATAACTTTTTTTGATGTTTCACTATTTTTATTAAATTTACTGAGGAGGATCCCCCCCCAGTAAGTGTCTTTGCGGGGGTGTAGCGTTGAGAGCCCATCCGAGATTTAGAAAGTGACACCCTGGGAGAAGTTAGCTGAGCCAGAAAAATCGAGTCAGGGACTTGGTTAGGAGTAGCAACAATAGCAGACAATCAGAGGACAAAACGTTCACAACAATAGTTTGAGATTCAAAAGGTTTGATGGTTTTGTGGATAACTTTGATAGTTATTTAGGTCCAAACTATTTCTGACGTTACAACATTAGGAATTTCAACCAATACTTGCTGTACAGTACAACCCTAATGACCTTCAACACTCAATTTCTACTCCTAAATATTAGCATTGCTTGGAACCAGCATCTACTGAGAAAACAGACCGAAGAAAGTAGGGTTGTTCTCACTCTCTGTCATTAGAGAAGAAACCAAACCTCAAGTGCTAGCTAGAGGCTACTCACTCTGCAGGCTGCTGGGTAATGGCTGTCTCCTGCCACCCGACATCCATCACTGACACGTCAACACTGGGGTTAGTGTCCATTTTCTCTATTTTCTCCGCCTGCGCTCATCACCACCCTTCATGATGCCCAGACAGCCACACTGGAGAATGATGGTGAGATGAAGGGATGAGACTAAGAGAGAGAAGAAACTAACAAAAGAGGTGAGGAGTTGTGTGAGATGAGTGTTGCTATCTTCTTCAGGTGATATCACACACACGGCTCTCCAGCCAATTGAATCAGTTGGTAAGTGGATATCGAGAGGGTGGAACAGAAATCAATTTATTGCGGCTGAGAGACGGAGATTCTTGAACACAAAGCTCTATCCTGGCCATATGATACCACCGAAGCAGGGTGTTGATCTCAGATTCCAGGTAGAAGTGGTTGATTACAGGACTCCATTCTATCCAAAAAGCATTTGCACTTACCGCTAGACCCACTTTGCCTCTGTAATGGTAGCAATGATAACCTCCCTAGGGCTGAGGGTGCAAAGAGCATAGTTTTGCTATGGAAACCCTCCTAGTGTATTGAGTAGAAAGCTTCAGCACTGCACCGACTGTAGCCAAAGTAATAACACGTGATAGTCTGCCACATGGCAATCGTGAATGAAAACAAACTACAGTATGTGTGACTCAAAATGTGGACAATATACTTGTCCCTGTTTTCATTGGTGAGTGTCAACGTGTACGAGACACTTTAAAGTATTGGGATGGAAAAAAAAAGCAGTGTATTTTCAAAATGAAATCTGATATGAAAACTATGTAGGGGGAATAATACATCAACAGATATCACTGGAGGACAGCCAGCAAACTTGTGACATTTTGAGTTGTAAGTATGACTCCGAGGACTGAACCCCTAACCTTCCATTCTCTGGGCAGACACTAACCACAAGGCAACAGCGTTGGTTAGGCCTACATACTGTATCCTATCATTGCAATCCATCACATTTGCCAGTGATTCCAGAACCTTGGTGTAGTTATCTGGTTGTTCTGAAGAGGATCAGGGCTGGGCTAGTCGGTGGCGAGATGAGGCTCTAGTCATTCCCTCTGACCCTCAGGACCTAGAGATGTTGACCACATGATAGGACTGTAATCACAAGTCAAAGGCCACCTTAAGCATTTTCCCTCCCGAGAACCCCCCAAACACTCCATCAAGTCCTCAATCTCTGGGCCTCGAAGCCAGTTTCGAAGCCACCTTTTGAATCATTCTTCCCCTTTAATCAGGGACTGATTTAGACCTGGGAGACCAGGTGGGTGCAATTAATTATCAGGCAGAACAGAAAACCAGCAGTAGTCCGGGCCTCGTAGGGTCAGAGTTGAATACCCCTGATTTAGAGGCAATGTGATAGCTTGAGGGAGGGCTTTCAGTCAGAGCAACCAGAACCACTGGAATTGTTCAGAGGCAAAAATATTCTGTAAGTCGATCGCAACACTTGCCTTTACGCTCAAGAACCCATATTCAGAGGCAGTGTGTGTGTTGGTCAATGTTAAGAGGGTTTCTACAGCAGGCAGCTACGGCAGAAGCTGAGAGGGGAGGCATTGTTTACGGCAGGGTTCCCTAACTGGTGCGCAGGTGACTTTGGCCCTGCAGGTGATTTTATTTGGCCCCTCACTTTTTTTTTTTGTTGGACACAAGACTAAAACACCAGCAAATCAGCTTAGTGATTTTATTTCAAATCTGTTCCAACGTATTCCCACGCATAACAGACATACCGTATATGTGATTGTATACAAATGAAAGGGTTGAAATTATGTTTTAGACAAATATTAGATCTGTTTTGTGCTTCTTGAGGTCAATTTGCAGTCTACAAATTCTTAGAAATTACGTTCCGTCCCATCATCTAAAATATAAAATACAAAAATTGGCCTGCCGCTGAACCTAGTTGATGATCGCTGGTCTACGGGTAGTGTGTTGGTAGAAACTCTGGCACCTCAAATCAATGGAGCAGCACCAAAATCCAGTGACTGACCGACAAGGCACAACCCAAAACGCTGTGTGCCCATCAAAGGAGGCTGAAGTCATCCTCTGAAGAACACTACCTTCGGTCCAGGCTCCCTCCTCTGGCTGCCCTTCTCAAATCTCTGATATCACACCTCTGAGACCAAAGGCCCCGTTCAATCTCAAACCGTAGCAGATTCACCATGAGGATAAACCCAACGATCTGCCCTTGTACTTTGCTGTAGTTCAGAACAACCTTTATATAGTGTGAAGAATGTTTCTTTAAGGAAAAGGGACTCAACTTGAAGGAGAGAAGAACAGCAGAGAATAGGACCAGGATTAAACGCATGGCGCGTTATAGCACAGCGATCTACACAGCCGACAATTCACCTTTTAAAAGGCAACAACATTCGCAGAGATTATTCACGGTAAACATTGTGCAGTTTGGCTCAATTGTAAACTACCTGTTTATATTGTGCTGCCATATAACACGCCTTGCATTGAATCCCGGCCTAGGTCTTTATGAATCAACAGAACAGCAATATTCATAAACCACATGCAAAAAAACATTGCTCCAACTTTTATTTCAGATAATACTAATAGAAAACAGACTGAAAGTTGATATTTTTACATTTCCACCTCCGCAGTGTGTTCCTGTTCGGGTCTACAAGTTAACAGTGTAAGAAAACAAACAGAATAAGGAATTTATACATCAACTTGACCTTCAAACATTGAGGGTAATGCCATGACAAATAGAAATATGAACACACAGTGCCCATAACGTCACAGCCCCTCTAAGCAAGAGGACCACAGATAGTAGACATTACTAGAGTAATGACATTCTACAAGCATTTAGAAATGGCTTAAATCGACAACACACACTGAAGCGTGGCTTGGGGCAGCAAGCATGGCGAACCAAGGAGAAGCCAAACAGTGTCCAATAGCCACACGTAAAGCAAACGTATCAAATAGCTCTTCTCTCAGTGTATGCTTGTCTAGGCGGACGGAGAGAGAAGGATCAGACGCAGACGCTGCTAGAGAAAGAGATGGCCAAACGTGGTCCTTGAGCGCAGAGCGAGAGAAAGCAAGACAAAGTCAGCATTGTGGGAAAGACCCCAGCAGGGGGTTAGGGTCTACAGCCTAGGATAACAAGTAGACGTCCATGCTTTGGGTAATCATTGCATCCAGGGGGGTCTGTTCCTAAGGCCAGACTGCCAGGTTGGGGGCTGGGGAGCGTGAGGTACTGGGCCGATCAGAAGCCAAGACCCTTGCTTTATTTCTTTACGATAGGCCGGGCAAAACCACATCGCCGCACGGGTTGGATTCAGGAGGGCAAGGGGTGAACATAGAGAGGGATAATGGCACAATCTCAGAGAGGATGTGAAAGGGAAGGTTTGGGAATCAGCTTGGAGCTCCCCTCCCAGCAGTGCAGTTCAGGGCGAGGCAGGGTGAGATAAACGGGGTCAGGAAACAGCCCGCGGGTGCTTCATGCAGTATTGGGCCTCCGATGACGACACGTACGCCGACTCCGGAAAAAAGTCCTCGTGGAACTCAGCCAAAAACCTGGGGAGCAAAGAGAGAGAGAGAGAGATGGAGGAAGAGGGACAGAGAGAGAGAGAGAGATGGAGGAAGAGGGACAGAGAGAGAGAGAGATGGAGGAAGAGGGACAGAGAGAGAGAAGATAGATATAACACCATAGCAGGGTCTAATTCACCACACTGAGTAGAAGTCTGAAGTTAAGGTTAGTTAACACAGCATGGCCATCAACAGACAGCTAATGCATTTGAAACAAAGACCACTGTGGGAAATGATTCACTCCCCTGACTCCTGTGGATGTCACGGACCAGACTAGTTACTCAGCACTCCCAATCCTGGTGTCTTCCTTCCAACAGGGGGCTTGTTAACACCCCTACCACACTCCAGGCCTGCAGTCCGTCAGTGTTTTTAGTAACTTGCCTTAAATAACCCAATTCGCCAGAGTTGGAGAGGGAAAATCTCCCCGTCTAATCAGTAGGGAAAATAATCCGGAATGTTCTTAGTAACCGCTGCTCAGCCAAATCCTCTAAATCTTGCCATCTCATCTGCAAACAAATTATCCTCATCAGAGGGCGAAATTAAGAGGCGCTTTAACCGGCGACAAATTATTATGGTCGTTGTGGAGCACCGAACTAGTCAGTACGGACCACGGGACCGTGGCTACAGATATATTACATTATTTATTGGTTGTCCTATCTATTAGTCAGTGCATATGTAGAGCAAAGGCTGTAAACTTGAACCACATTTCTCTGCAGATGTTAGATATGGACACATTTTCATGGGAGTGCAGCTGGGCGGACACAGGCATCCTCGTTCTCATACACATTAGGCACTCCCTCGCTCTCCCTCCCCAGTGGTGGAAAAAGTACCCAATTCTCATACTTGAGTAAAAGTATGAAAGTATTTGGGTTTTAAATATACTTTAGTATCAAAAGTAAAAGTATAAATCATTTTAAATTCCTTACATTGAACAAACCTGATGGCACAATTGCCATTAAAAAACAAACATATTTATGGAGAACCAGGGGCACAATCCAACACTCAGACATAATTTACAAATCAAGCACTTGTGTTTAGTGATTGCGCCAGATCAGAGGCAGTAGGGATGACCAGGGATCTTCTCTTGATAAGTGTGTGAATTGGACCATTTTCCTGTCCAGCTAAGCATTCAAAATGAAATGAGGACTTTTGGGTGTCAGGGAAAATGTAGAGTAAAAAGTACATTATTTTCCTTTGAAATGTTGCGAAGTAAAAGTTGTAAAAAACATAAATGGTAAAGTACAGATACAACCCCCCCCCCCCCCCAAAATACTTAAGTAGTACTTTAGAGTATTTTTACACCACTGTCCCCTTCCTCTGTATCACAGAAACACACCAGACAATTCACGATTCTTCCAGAGATCCGTCCGTGTGCCTAATCCCGGCATGCACTTCTCCACTTTGCTACAGTCAACATCCAGTAAGGTTTTTTTCCTTCCCGTCTCTCACTAGTCTGAAGAGACCTCCTTTCTAAAGATGCTAGTTTTCAATCCGTAGCAGACTAAAATAAATGGGCGTGAACAGCTGAAGTTAAATCCCATCGTAGGCAGGCATCAATATATTGCTCAAAGCATCCAACATTATTACTCTGAACGCTCCTGTATTTTCAGACAAGTAGCCAGGTATCCATCCAATTAGTGACAGATTTTCATGCAAATAATCCAAAATCAGCACAAAGCCAATGTGCATTTTCCCACCAGCGGTGTGTTTCCACCAAATTGACTTGTCGCGGATAAAAATCAATGCACAAAAAGTTAATCACACTTTCAACCTTGTCAATAGTTTTATGACAAAAACTGTTGCGTTAAATAGCAAATATGCCTAGTCTGGTCTTGGCACGTGTGGTTCAGGCAACAACTTGCCGATAGTGCTGGTAGGCTAGTCTACATGAGAATAATATTCAGTCAAGCATCGATCATGTCACCAGAGTAATACCTTTGATATTTATTGGAAAGGAGCATCAAGCTCATATCGTACATTTTCACCACCCTGTGAAGTTCATCACAGCTTAATAAACCGCATGGTTTCCCTAGTCGTATTGGGAGGACCCCACACCATGTCATCGCGTGACTCCCAAGTTTACTTCGAGATTATAGTTATTATATCAATATCTGCATAAAGGCTTTTCCACGGCCATTTCTCAAATAATTAATTTTACTGACACAAAAAGATCCCACCATATCTAATGAACAAATTCATAAAATTATACAGAAACTTCCTGTTTCCATCACAGCCGTCACGATTATTTCTATACGGAATGACATCACTTGCATAAAACACTGTGGATGGAAACGTGGTTATTGTCAATAAAAAGATGACACTAGTGGAAGAAGCCCCTAATAGACTATTGAGACGTACCCAGCTGCGAGAAAGAGTCATATGTCCCTCTGTGTGCAACAGCGCAGAGTGGTGGCTGGAGGGGAAACTGCAGGCGTTTCATTAATAATGGAGAGAGAATAAATCCCCTAGGTTTGGGGACAGCTGAAGATCGCTGGGCAGGATTTAAAGATTAGAATCGCAGGCTTGTGTAACGCCCACTCAACTCCCTTCACTTTAATGTAGTCCGACAGTCTCACACACACAGACAGATGCAGGTGCACACACACACACACACGCATGCACAGACACAAAAACAGCAAATCAATCCCTCTGCATAAATAACATCTCAAGCCATCGTCGACTGATCACACCCTGTTAGACGATATTATGGCTACATTAACCATGGCAGGCATGCAGGGTGAACCAGCTTACAGGTCAGTGAGCACTTTTTCCACTCAGTGAGCTGCATGAATCACACAGAGAGTTGCTACCTAATAGCATTACACCACAGTTAACTGCCCCGGTGTATGCGCTACACTTCAGGTGATGGGGCTAACACTGGATAGGTGGAGAGGATTGTGTGCGCGTGTCAGCAGATCAATGCACACTGCACTCCCATTGCTCCCAACAGGGACCCCCATTCCTATCTAAGATATACAAAAAGCCCCCTGGGGGAAAAACCCATCTCTCTATTCTCCGGCTGCCCTGTTCAACTATTTTTTTTTTTTTTATAGGCTAATGTTCATGTTACAGCAGAGGCCCGTCAAGCTGCCGCAGTGTCCAAACATTTCTGCATGCTAAGCTAACGTTAGTACGTCAGAGGCCCATCAAGTGGAAACCACTCACCAGGCTAGCTAAGTGAGCACGTCCAAAGAAATGCTGACGTGGGCAGTATCGCGTTGCAGTGATCAAAGGAAGTCTATCATGGAACTGTCGTTGGCACGGCAACTAAATGGCAGCCTGTCCCTTCCTGCAAGGCGGCCGGCCCAATTATACACCAGGCAGTGATTGACTGGGGGATAACGGGCTTCGCCCAGTCAATGTCACTGATCCTGGAGACTAGTTTTTTTTGTGCATCTTCGGTTCCAATGTGCGTTAATTTGCCTTGAGGGGTTATTAAAGGAATAAGGCCTGAGGAGGTGTGGTAGCTGTGGTATATTGGCCATATAAGGGCTGTTCTTGAGCATGACGCAACGTGGAGTGCCCGGATACAGACCTTAGCTGTGGTATACTGACCATATACCACAAACACGGAGGTGCCTTATTGCTATTATAAACTGGTTGGCAACATAATTAGAACAGTAAATCGTAATTTGTCATATCCGTGGTATACCACAGCTTTCGGCCAATCAGTATTCAGAGCTCAAACCACCCAGTTTAGAAAATGTGACTTATGACCTTTATTTAACCAGGAAGGTTATTGAGAAGACATTCCCTTCTTAAATAACCACCTGACATTGGCTTTACGGCAGCACAAGCAAACGTTCCAGGCCTAGATTGTATGAGCTATGGCAGCCAAAATAAGAGACTATTGTAGCCCTGGTTCTAGCCTAGTTATGGTGTGTGGCTGATCACTAAAAGAAGAATGAAAGTAAAGAAAACGTGATTATTCTATAATAAGATGGGAGGTACCTGAGGAAGAGCTCCAGGTGTTTGACCAGGGCCCTTAGGTTCTTCTCTGGGATTTGCATCTTCCCTAGGATCTCTGGCAACTTCACTGTATGAGGGGAAGAAACCAGATTGAAAGAGAACGAGACTGGAGGCTATATTGAACTAAACAACAATCCCTGTTTCCCCACACACAGAGAAAGGGCTTAGGAGGACACCTACCGAAGAGGCGTAGGAGGTGCTGTGAGCCATACAGGTAGGAGGGTGGGGGAGGCTGGTCACTCTGGGGATAGTTATCAGGGGTCAGCTTCCAGCTCAGGACCTCGTTGAGCTCATTGTTCCGTCGGCTCTCCAGGCCGGAGAAGACGCCACTGCCCTCTTTACTGGGCGTCTGGGGCAAAGGAGAGGACGAGCCACTGTGGACAGGAGTTTCTGGGAACGGGACAGGTTGGCAGACTGCAGTCAATCAACTGATAGTGTGGGTGGAGGACAACATTGGCATGGACACTTAAGAAACAACAGACATTCACTGTGTGCTGTAGCACTGAGAAGCTGTGCACAGACTATTCCATGTGTTTGGGAGAGTACTATAATGTATGGCAACAGGGAAGAGTGCCATCTAGCGGATGGATATGGTCATTACAACAACAGAGGCAACGAGTAACATTGCATAAAGTAAAGCACACACGATCAACTGTTTATTCTGTGATTTAGTGTGTTTTCTTGCCACTCACTCTTCTCCAGATTGAGGAAGAACTTGGGCAGCTGGGCAGGCGTGTCAAGGCGGCGTTTGGGCTGGGGTGAGGTCGTAGCGCTGCCCCCCTCGCCCGACATCCGCTCGCCCCCGGAGGTGTGGCGTGTGGAGCGTCGCAGGGACTGGGGGGCGTCGGGGTCGGCTGCGGAGGCACAGCGCCGGCGTTTGGGTGTGGTGGTGGGGTTTGCCGTGGTGGTGGAGGCCTCGCTCAGGGCCGGTTGGCTGTCCGTGGACTGGGGGGTGGAGGGGTTGTGGCCCGAGGGGCTGGGGGTGCGCTCACGCAGGGTCCTGGGACAGGAAGGGAGGGTGGAGATGATCAAAGAAAGACCAGTTTGGTAATGACATCCAACATCACAAAAAATCAAAGAAAGGTACACTGGCATTTTCATCTTAGGTCAGCTATACAAACTGAACAAATGGCCTAATGTACTTAGCGTCTTCCAACAGTAAAACATTTTCAACTTCATTTTGTTTCATCTTCCGACCTGAAAATGACCCGATGTTAATTAGTCAAGAGGATTGCATACATAGTCTGATGGTCGGTCTTACTTGCTGGAGCTGGCTGTGTTGTCCCGGATAGGCAGGGAAAACTTGGAGGAGCTGACTTTCTTGAACTGAGCGTGCTCGTTGGGGTACAGGAGGATCATGGGAAGGGTGAAGTCAAAGGTGATTCTTAGGCCGTCCACCATCTCCTTGCAAAGCTCCTCACTGAAACAAAATGGTGACTTCTAGCTACTATCAAAGATCATTTCATCCACGATGACCATGTTCGAGAGCATCGAATCTGTGATGCATTTATTGGTAATATTGTAACTGACATACTTGATCTACAAATAACACTGAGTAGTTATTTATGATGCAAGGTGATTTGTAGGTCAGTCAGTTGGCAGGTGCCTGCAATGTAAAAAACAACATTGTGTAGCCTATGAGAGGCAAAAAGGCTAATGGGAAATGTTGTACTTTGGGGACTCACTTCTTCTCTGGAGGAACATAGTGAGGACTGAGGCTGGTCTGGGCGGTGCTCTGGTGACTTCTGTACCTCTCATTGGCAGAGAAGGCTGCGTTGAAGGCAAAGTGCTTCACATATGATTCCAAGATATTCAATATGTTCATCTGGCACGGAAGCTTCACCAACTGGGGAGAAAAAGAACAAGGCCCTTCATGATCACAGCTCATTGGCAGTGAGATGTTGAACTGTCAAAAGTCAAGGGTTGCATTCAGTAGAGTACATGGAGGCAAAAAAAAATTACAACAGAAAATGACAAATCTGTGTTCCTATTGGACTAGTTCAGTTAGTACCTCCCCGTTTTTATACATTTGTCCCTACTGAACATGACCAATATCTCTGTATTTGGAGGATTAGGAATAGGTATACGGAACTACAATAAAGCGGGAGTTATCTTTGTTTAATTACACACCTTCTTCCTCTTGTTGATGTAGTAGCAGTCATCCTCCAGTTTCTTCTTGAGAACCTCAGGGATGTCTATGTTGATGGTCCTGTCCTCACTCTCCATCTTCGCGTGAGCTTCCTGCTCTTCCTGCTAGAGATAGATAGGCAAACATTCAGATCCATCCAGCCATTTTGTCAAAATGTGTATTTCAGACAATGTCAATAGAACAACCGAGTCGATAGGTTATGTATTAAGAAAACACATTTGTCTGCAGTACTCTATAACTCAAAACACTACCATTTTGTCCAAATCTTCGGAAGAGTCGCTCTCCTCGCTTTTCAAAGATTCTGGATCCTCGGAATCGTCCTCGTCACTGTTGTCTGAAGACGTAATCAAACCTGAAAGATACCCCCACCAAAAAGTACATGTCATTTTAGCTTGCACGCCATTTCCAATGAAAATGAAAAACCATTCCGATAAACTTCAGTCAAACTCACATGCGTCGTCACTCTCTTCCTTCTCTTCAGGAAGTGTCTTCAGAGCTGACTCAACACCGGGTAGACGACGACGTCTCTTCCCCCATCCCTTTCTCCTCCTGTGGGTTGAAGTGGACATAGTTAGACAGGACACTTGCACCAAAATCTGCAGTCACGCCTACTGCTTACTTTTCCGATTTTCTCCGATGGAGACAAACTTACATGCGAGCCACAGCTTTACGAGCCAGTTTACGTTGTAATTTGCGATTTTCGTCAGTTTCCCTGAGCACATGGTCTTCCGCTGCCAATCGATCCCAACTGTAGCACAAAGCAACAGATGATGAGTACTGCCCCTTCCAATTCAAGCTGCATGCAGTCGGCATGAGAGTTTTGTCTAAGTAATATCAAGGACAAAGCTCCACTGAAGGTTTCTTTCCACACTCAATGATTTCCACCATATAGAGAGCTAAAACCATAGACAACTACGTACAGTTTAAGGGATTGTCAAATAAAAGTTACCACTATGTTTAGCCAACCTTACAAGGTTTCGACCAGTAGCTTGCAAAGAAAATATTATCAGATAACAGTCTTGGAAAATGAGCCCTTTTGCTGCTCGACATGCATAGCCCACAAAGGATGGGGAAATTAACCAAAACCACTCATAGACATTTACATTTAAGTCATTTAGCAGACAAACAGGGAATGACCCTCCCATCCACCCCCCAGGAACACAGCGAGAACCCTCCTAACTGCCCCACCCATCCTCCTCCCCAGTAATCCCTTCTTCAAGCCCACCACCTCAGACTGTCTTGTGTATGAGTTTACCTTCTGTTCCAACCATTGAAGTGAATCAGGTATTCTGGGACTCGCTTTCCACGTTCATCTTTGCCAATTACAACATCGACGACCTAAAACATACAATTCCAGAAATTAACGTTAGCGGTAGCCGACAAAACTCAAGTTATCGTGTAACAGACAGCAGGCAAACGTATCACCACATCTGGACAGCTAGCTAACAGTACGCATTATAGTTAGCTAACGTTACATTACTAATTGGCGCTAGCTAGCTAATGTTATGTATACAACGGGTTGGCTGATTGTAATTTGTTGCCCTGGCCTTGCACAGAGGCTAGCTAACGTTAACTCATGATATGTTAATTCACTGTTGGTGTTTAACGTTAACGCTAGCAGGTTTAACGTTACTTCCAACGTTAGCGGACAGTTGTTATGACAGTTAACGTTAGCTACTTAGTTGGCTAAATGTAGCAGCTACGAGCTAGCTAAGAAAATATACCAGAGCTAACTTGGCTACCTACAGTATGTGCAGAGATTAGCAACAAATAACACGGCTGCAGCCATTATTGATGGCCTCCTTTGTGCCATAAACCTACCAGTTAACGGTACGTTAGCCTAATAACAAACGTTAGCCTTTTAGCAGCTAACTAGCATGACAACCTCGGTCGGGCCTTCTGTGGACCGGATATATTAAATAAACATAATGTCTAACTTAGCTACAGTATTGGATAAAGCCATAAAAACTGTCAATCAAAATATTTGGCGATTGCATGCGGTATCAGTTTCGTGACCGCAAACAAACTCTTGGCTAAACAACAAGCCATTTACCTTTGCATCATAGAGTACTTTAGCTTTCGTAGGGTCAGGTTCGAAACAGAGGACTTTTTCTCCTTTGTGGAATTTAAATTTCATTCCCCGGGAGTTCATTTGTTCGTCATAGCGAGCAGGAGAGGAGGCATCTGGACCCCCCGCTCCTTAACCCTTTCCCTGCCGGGCTGTATCCAAAGGGGTCTTTGAAAAAAATATGGAGATGGCGCTAGGACACAACTCATCAAACGAATCCGTAATAGGGAGTTTCTCGTTTGTTCCTTCGTGGACGCCGTAGAAATAAACGGTACATACATGTACCTGCAGAGGGCGTCCGTTATTCAAATTTGATCTTAATAATATTTCTGTTTGCCAGGGTGCTGAGGTGACATGTAGCCCTCTCTCCCTGTAATAAATCAAAAGTTTAGTGTGTGCAAATGAATTAAGGAGGTAAGGCAAAAAATAATCCAATAGTAATGACAATTTAGCAATTTACACTGGAGTGATGTGTGCGCAGATGAGGATGTGCAGGTAGAAATACTGGTGTGCAAAGAACAGAAAAACAAAAACAATTATGGGGCTCA
This sequence comes from Oncorhynchus masou masou, assembly GCF_036934945.1. Lineage (NCBI taxonomy): Eukaryota > Metazoa > Chordata > Actinopteri > Salmoniformes > Salmonidae > Oncorhynchus > Oncorhynchus masou. Next base: position 20,149,680 of record NC_088218.1, read on the forward strand.
TTATTTTCTAAATTTGGAGACTGAACTAGCCCCATTTCAGTTTTCAGATGAGAAAACAGAAAGCGAGAGAGTGAGAGAGAGAGAGACTCTGAAGGAAATCCCTCTTTGTATAGCCTAGCTGCATTTGTGTGTATGATGCCTTGTATGCTCAACCTCTTATCAGTGCCAGTGTGTCCTTTTTTCCATTCTGACTGAAACCATCAGGCTATCTCTGCTGTCACATCTGTCACCGCACTGACGTGTGCCACGAAGAAGACCTGCATTCACTGTGCAATTCTAATGAGTGACACATTTAGCTCAGTCAAGTCACAAGGTCAGGATTGTATGTCATAGTCTACTTAATTAGCCTAACACACTACAAATGTTTACCGGTGGCCAGAGTAGGTTACTGATTAAGTAGGCTACCTATTTCTTGCCTTATGGCTAGACAAGTGACTTCTCCAATTATAATGAATCAGAGCAGAACAGTTTCTTTGTTAAAAATCTTTACTTTACAGCCAATTGGACTGCTATTATCTATAAACACATTTTTTAAAAGTGTTTTTTAAATTATATTTGGTTTATTGTGGCTGGTGCCCACTAAAGTATATTAGAAACCATTCTACTTGGTCCCTTCCCAGCGCCCCTCTCATCCTAATTTAACCCCTGCAGGCTGTTTTAGCCCCATTTCTCTATAAATTAAATATGTGGTTTTATTAATCACACAGACTAATGGTTGGTATCTACGTATCCAGAATAAATAGACGGATCCAATATTACATTGATGTTTGAAAGGGGTTAGAAGTCCAAAACGAGCCTGCATTACGGTGGGACTCATTGGGTTAACATGGGGGAGCTCACATGCACATGTGACGAGGATGATTTCTACCTCTGGTACACACCAGCCATATAGTCGTACACTGTGTCTGGTTTTACAACCACTGCAGCCGGGAGGAAGTGCAGCAATAGATTGCTTCTCTCTGACTCCTTCTCACCAATCTCTATTCCTCTACTGCACTTTCACCATTTTGTTTCACCTTTATTTAACTAGGCAAGTCAGTTAAGACTATATTCTTATTTACAATGATGGCCTACCCCGGCCAAACCCTAACCCAGATGACGCTGGGCCAATTGTGCGCCGCCCTATGGGACTCCCAATCACTGACAGCCTTGATACAGCCTGGACTCGAACCAAGGTCTGTAGTGACGCCTCTAGGAATTAGATGCAGTGCCTTAGACCACTGCGCCACTCGGGACCCCAAAATGATGAGAAGGGATGAATAATTGCCTTGCTTGTGTGTATGTGTGTGTGTGTGTGTCTGCCTTTCTGTGTACGTACATGCGTACCTTCATTCATGTGTATGTGTGCATGCGTGTGTACCTGCGTGTGTGAAGGTATGGGGAAAATGCTGCATCATGGGAGACTGGAGGAGGGGGTTGCCCTGATAAAGCTGCTTATGAAGCTACACTGCATGACACTGATAACAGCTCAGTCAGATTTGACCAGCCTAAAAACAGACGGGGGGACGGATGAGATAAAGAGAGAGAGAGAGATCCACAAAGAATTTGAAAACGCTGGGGCTCCTCTCTTTTGTACTTTAACTATTTGCACATCGCTACAACACTGTATATAGACAAAATATGTCATTTGAAATGTCTTTATTCTTTTGGAACTTCTGTGAGTGTAATGTTTACTGTTAATTTTGATTGTTAATTTCACTTTTGTTTATTATCTATTTCACTTGCTTTGGCAATGAACATATCTTTCTCATGCCAATGAAGCCCCTTGAATTTAATTGAGAGAGAGAGAGAGAGAGAGAGAGAGAGAGAGAGAGAGAGAGAGAGAGAAAGCGGAGAGAATTATAGAAAGAGGAAGCCATGACCCTATGACCCTGAGATTCTCAAAAGACACCATCGAAATGTCCATTTACAATGGAAACACTAATAGAGTTGGGTTGGAAGGAAGCGCCAAATCTGAGCTCCTTCTGGCCAAACGTGCTGCACAGCAGCTAACCCATATATAGCAACATTGTGGTGCCTGACAGTCTTTCTCACGACTTCTGAGAAACTTGTGGTGCGAAAATGCAGAGAGAAAGATAATCAGACCATGATATTTATTTTGAGCGAGTAAGACACAAGTATGCCCCAATGTAATGCAACAAAATGTGAATAATAGTAAAATAGGCTAGACTATAGGATTAATCCTAATTTATGGATTATGGTTTTAGGTCGATGATTAATCTTTATGCCTTGTCCTCAATCGGCCAGCTTTAGTTGTGCTTTATTTCAACAAAGTGAAAGTTAGGCTATGCAGCTATTCATCACATAGGCCCAAACATATGTAGGCTATACAATTAATGTATGGTACAAACTTGAAAGATGCAGGTAAAGACCCGGGGAAGACACTTGTATGCACTGGTTTTGCTCATTGGAGCAACATGAGAGCGCAGTCTTAACGGCCACAGGAGCGCATTGGACGGATTAGAGGAGCGGCGGCGAGGGTCATCAGTTGCGAAACATGAGCTGAGCTGCATGCATAATAACACCGCACAGAGAATTGGATACATTTGCGCGCTGTCTGTCTCTCGCTTTATCTGAAGCAAAGGCATTCTGGCGATGACATCATAAAAATACGTGGACCAAGGGTTCACTGTCAGAGTATATTGATGGGACTTATGTCGTTCTTTATTGCGCTCAAACTAAACTTCTGAGAATTTTTTTTTTAACGCTGCTGCGTTTGTGCAGAGGGGAGATAGAGATGTCATCTGGACAAGGAATATTGAACGTCTTCTCCTGCTCCACTCCAGCCTCCAAAGCCATCTCCAAAAGGGAGTTGCGACAAACTCGGAGCCTGGACCCTGATATTATAAGGAAATGTGGCACAGAGACAGATGGAACCCGTGGGGACCGCTTGGGTTTACCGGGTTTGCGCGTTGAGGATGCAGGTGCGTTTTCATCCTCGCCAAGCTCCCCTGAGCACCAGGTTGCGTTGAAATCAGATCCCCGTTCCAGAAATCTCAGGGTGAAACAACCCCTTTCGTCTTTATCTGGTCCCTCCACACCCTTGGACATCTCCCCGACATCAAACTTTCCCTTTGACTATGACGTGACTGTGAGGGGCACAAAGCGGAATACGGCGTGGGATTTACCGTTTCTGGTGAGGAGCCCCAGCGTCACTCCAACTGGGAGCACGAACACATTATTCTCACCGCGGAGATGGCTTCAGAAGAAGCAACAACAGTCCAGTTCTCACGCCTATATCGTTTGGAAGTCGGAGGTAAATATGACGACGCGTGCACTCCACGCAATAAAAAAATAAGTCTTCATGGTATTTAAGAGGAATGATATAATGACAACCTACTTTTGTTTTTGAAGATGTACAGTGCCTTCAGAAAGTATTTACACCCCTTGACTTTTTCCCGCATTTAGTTGTTACAGACTGTATTTTATATATATTAAATTTAGATTTGGTGTCACTGACCTACACAAAATATCGCGAATTAGGCTTTTAGAAATGTTTACAAATGAATGAAAAATGAAAAGCTGAAATGTCTTGAGTCAATAAGTATTCAATACCTTTGTTATGGCAAGGTACACACACATACATACGCACACATTGTGATGTTGTTGTATAGTGGTATTATTAAACGTTTTGTGTTCTGGATATGTGGTGGTGTAGGGATGTTATATGATGTACTGTTTTATCTTTAGCTCATTCAGTACAAACATAGTTCACTGTTAGTTCATATTTTGTTTGATATGTAATGTGGGTGCGTGCATTGGTGTGTTTGGACCCCATGAAGAGCAGCAGCTAATGGGGATCCCTAATAAATACAAAATACAAATACAGAATAAAAATATTCCAAAACATGTATCCTGATTGCAATAAGGCGCTAAAATAAAACTGCAATGCAATGTGTATGTTTGGGGCAAAGAGTAACACAAATTTCGGCAAGGACGAGGGAGTTTTTTAGGATAAAAATAAACGGAATAGACACCAAACATATGTTTGTATGTTTGGCCTTATTGTCCTGATGAACAAAATGTATTTGTCTATTCCGTTTATTTTTATCCTAAAAACTCCCTCGTCCTTGAGTTGCTTACCAGGACGACTTTGAATGTTCCTAAGTGGCCTAGTTACAGTTATGACATAAATCGACTTTAAAAATCTCCGCAAGACTTAGGCAAAACATATGTTTGTATGTTTGGCCTTAATGTCTATTCCGTTTATTTTTATCCTAAAACTCCCCTCGTATTCCTAAATGGCTGTCTAGCAATGGTCAACAATCAGTGTATGTTTGGCCTTATTGTCCTGATGAACGGAAAATGTATCTCCCAGTGTCTATTCCGTTTATTTTTATCCTAAAAAACTCCCTCGTCCTTGAGTTGCTTACCAGGACGACTTTGAATGTTCCTAAGTGGCCTAGTTACAGTTATGACATAAATCGACTTTAAAAAATCTCCGCAAGACTTATAAATGGCTGTCTAGCAATGGTCAACAATCAATTTGAAGAATTAAAACAAATTATAAATGTGCAAATAGTATACAACCCAGGTGGGCAAAGCTCTTAGACTTACCCAGAAAAAAATCACAGCTGTAATCGCTACCAAAGGTGATTCTAACATGCATTGACTCAGGGTTGTGAATAATTATGTAAATTAGATATTTCTGTATTTCATTTTCAATGAATGTGCGAAAATGTCTAAAGACATGTTTTCACTTTGTCATCATGGTGTTATTGTGTGTAGTTGGGTAGAAAAAGAAGAAGATTGAATCCGTTTTGAATTGAGGCTGTACCACAACAAAATGTGTAACAATTTAAGGGGTTGGAAGACTTTCTGAATGCACTGTATAACGGTCCGGAGTTTTTATGTCTTTTAATAATTAGAGATTGTTCGTTTAATATTTTTTTTACAGTTAATAAAGGCGAGAGTACCTGCAATATTAGGCCTTACAAATGAAGCGTGCATGTAGCAGGGTCTGCAGAGTGTGTGTAGCAGTTAGACCCATAATGAAATCCTTACAAAAACATACTTGGGACTTATTTTTAGCAGCGGCTTCATTGGCCGCATATTTGGCAGCTGTCCACATGCTGTCCACATGCTCCAGTCTAGTTGAAAGGTATAATGATGTTTTTCCCCCATCTCTTGTGGACTCCCTTGCTATCCGGGATCCTTGGGACGCTCATACCTGAAGTTTAAATTTATAATGGTTAAGGTAAGGCCTAAAGTTAGGGTTAGGTAAGGGAGAACGATTTAGGGAGGACGGCTCATTATAATGGCTGGAAAGGGGTTAATGGAATGGCATCAAATACATGGAAACCATGTGTTTGATGTATTTGATACCATTCCACCGTTTCCGCTCCAGCCATTACAATGAGCCCACCCTCCCCAATTAAGGTTCCACCAAACTCCTGCGGTTACGGTTAAGGTTAGAGTAAATCAGGGCTCTCCAACCCTCTTCCTGGAGAGCTACCATCCTGTAGGTTTTCACTCCAACCCTAATATATCGCACCTGATTCTAATAATTAGCTGGTTGATAAGCTGAATCAGTTACAACTGGTTTTGGAGCGAAAACCTACAGGACAATAGCTCTCCAGGAACAGGGTTGGAGAGCTCTAGGGTAAATGTAGGGGTTAAGGTTAGGGTTACTTTTGGGACGTCCCAAGGATCCCACTTAGAGTTAATAACCCTGGAATGAAGCTCATGTAGCGATGCTTTGGCAGCACGTGACGACGAGTTTTAATGGCACTGAGTTGGTTCTCAAGAGTATGAACTGAACTGTCACGGGGTCAAAGACAGACACATGAAAAAAATTAGCTATCTCACGATTTGTGGACCCCTCCCCATTATGTTGTTGTTCCCCAAACAGGGCAATGAATGTGACATAGACCTATGATTCAGGAAACTCATTCAATGTGAATGGTGGGAATTTCCAACAAGCCTGAATGTGATTGAATCTAATGTAATTGTATGAAATATATATTTAAATCCATTAAACAGAGGCCACAGAAATGATTCCTTCTTGCGCTGACAGTTAAACTATGGTGACTTCGATGCTCTAGGATGCAGGAGTAGAGGTAGTATCTTACCTGTGACTGGTATTATCCCTTCGAGCTAAACGACACAAGTAAGTGGACACCTGCCCGTCGAACACCTTATTCCAAATCATGGGCGTTAATATGGAGTTGGTCACCGCTTTGCTGCTATAACAGCCTTCACTCTTCTGGGAACGGCTTTCCACTAGATGTTGGAACATTGCTGCGGGTACCTGCTTCCATTCAGCCATAAGAGCATTAGTGAGGTCGGGAACTGATTTTGGGCGATTAGGCCTGGCTCGCATTTGGCGTTCCAATTAATCCCAAAGGTGTTTGATGGGGTTGAGGTCAGGGCTCTTTGCAGGCCATTCAAGTTCTTCCACACCGATCTAGACAAATCATTTCTGTATGGATTTTGCTTTGTGCATGGGGGAATTTCCATGCTGGAAAAGGAAAGGTCCTTCCCCAAACTGGAAGGTCCTTTCATTGTATACTGTAGCGTTAATATTTCCCTTCACTGGAACTAAGGGACCAAACCCAAACCACGAAAAACAGCCCCAGACCATTATTCTTCCTCCAACAAACTTTACAGTTGGCACAATGCAATCGGGCAGGTATCTTTCTCCTGGCATCCGCCAGGTTTGTCCGTCGGACTTCCAGATGGTGACGCGTGATTCACCACTCCAGAGAATGCGTTTCCGCTGCTCCTGAGTCCAATGGTGGCGATCAGCACTTTGTGGTCCCGTTCTGCTTGTGTAACATACCACTTTGTGGCTGAGCCGTAGTTTCTCCGAGACATTTCCACTTCACATTAACAGCAACTTACAATTGACCGGGGCAGCTCTAGCAGGGCAGAAATTTGTCGGAAAGGTGGCATCTTATGACGGTGCCAAGTTGTTTAAAATACTCACTCCCAAAACCAGCATTTCAGGTTTACTGGGTTTGTCAGGTATATGGCAACGGAAAGGACAGGTAGTTCATCATTACCAGACGTTCTAAACTAGTTGACATCAACAGCATATGATGTAACATATAAAGTATTGTGGGTCTCTGATTCAGTTAGTGTGTGGAAAGGTTTGTTTGATTTGCTATCTAGTATCTCTAGAAGACTCCTTTGAAGTCTACAATCAATCGTCTACCTGGGTGTAATTGGGTGTTGCCTCCTTGGGTGTGTAATTTCTCATCCCAAATTCAACCAATCAATCAATAAATCAATCAAATGAAAATAAAACCCTTTTTACATCAGCAGATGTCACAAAGTGCTTATACCAAATCCCAGCCTAAAACCACAAGGGCACCTATTGAGATTATTGGGAACATTAATTGCAAACTGCAAGTGGCAAAGGTGGTTTGGGATTTATGGTTTTTGGATCACTCCCAAGTCCTATCATATTATACACTAACAAGGTCGTAACTCTGTTTCTGGATATCCTACCACTGCATACATTATGTATCATTGAGATAAAGCAGGGTTGCTTCTTCATCTCCACATTATTCAGATACGGTAGTGGTATCCCACTAGTCTATTCCTACAGACACTGGCAAGCACAACTGGTGGATTCATGTTGTCGTGTTTTCTGTTTTTTTCCAACATGTTGTTGTCATATCATATTTAGTTTTGTAGCTTGCTTATCTTGTCATAAATTGCCATTTGACAGTCTATCTTTGGATTCTCTTCGTGGGTGTTGATTAGTGGGTGTTGATTCTGCATAGATTCTGTGTCAGAGAGGCCTAATGATATCACAAGACACCGAATGAAACATTTCGACCAACCCCTCAGCTAAGAGATTCAGAGTAAAGTAATTCTTATCTTCCGATGTGATCCACGAATAGGAAGTGAAACCAGTGTGTTGACGTTTGTGAGGAACTAGGTTTACATTCAGTAACTATTTTTGGACATTACTTTTATTAATGGTTTAAGAGTGACCGAGTGGAAAGAAGAAAAAGAGGGAAGAGAAGGAGAAAAGCAGTAGCAAGGGTGTCTTAGTTTATCTTACTGAGTCCATCGACTAAAGACGCCCGCTTGGGGCTTCAGTCAGGCTATAACAAGAAAAGTCCATTACTGGACATACTGCATGTTTACTCTTTATGTTCCGCTGTCGCTAAGTAGCCCTGAGACTCATCCAGACCTATATTACTTAATTTAATGCACATTCTGTAGAATATAGCATAAGAATAGTTTATTTCCAATATGCTTTATCCACCTATTTTTCACATTTGTGTTTTTCATCAGAAAATATTGCTAATGGGTGCCTTCACCTGTGTGTGTAATATATTACTGTTCTCAAATGTTCAATTCATAGATTTTAGATGTGTATAGGAAATTGTTTTATTTTTGGCAAAACGCTATATATCCATTGTTTAGCTGGAATGGAATGTTGGTATCCTGTATATTTGACTGTGATATGCAGTCGTCTAACCTCGCTATTTTAAAATGAATGCACTTTACATCTGGATAAGAGCATCTGCTAAATTACCAAAATGTCAAGTTTAAATGTTTTAAATAGAACATCTCATATTACTGTATTTAATGAGACATATACAACAAAAATGTATATTTTAAACATGGATGTCAATTTATTTTGTTTTATGTGTTACATTTGACTGTGTAAAACATAGCAACACTACTTATTTATCTGAGAGTGATGAGGAAATGTAGCATTTTGAAAAAAATATGATTATTTCTCCCTCTGAAATGAAACCAAATACTGTATATGTCTGTCAATGAACAACCCCATGCCATGAAAAAAACCACACCAATCTCTTTTATAATTTCTTAAAACAATATCAATCAAATTCAATCAAATGTATTTATAAAACCTTTCTTACATCAGCTGATGTCACAAAGTGCTGTACAGAAACCCAGCCTAAAACCCAGAACAGCAAGCAATGCAGGTGTAGAGGCACGGTGGCTAGAAAAAACTCCCTAGAAAGGCCAGAACCTAGGAAGAAACCTATAGAGGAACCAGGCTATGAGGGGTGGCCAGTCCTCTTGTGGCTGTGCCAGGTGGAGATTACAACAGAACATGGCCAAGATGTTCAAATGGTCATAGATGACCAGCAGGGTCAAATAATAATAATAATCACAGTGGTTGTAGAGGGTGCAACAGGTCAGCACCCCAGGAGTAAATGTCAGTTGGCTTTTCATTGCCGATCATTCAGAGTATCTATACCGCTTCTGCTGCCTCTAGAGAGTTGAAAACAGCAGGTCTGGGACAAGGTAGCACATCCGGTGAACAGGTCAGGGTTCCATAGCCGCAGGCGGAACAGTTGAAACTGCAGCAGCAGCACGACCAGGTGGACTGGGGACAGCAAGGAGTCATCAGGTCAGGTAGTCTTGAGACATGGTCCTAGGGCTCAGGTCCTCATAGAGAGAGAGAGAGAGAGAGAATACTTAAATTCACACAGGACACCAGATAAGACAGGAGAAATTCTCAAATCAAATCAAATTGTATTGGTCACATACACATGTTTAGCAGATGTTAATGCAAGTGTAGCGAAATGCTTGTGCTTCTAGTTCCGACTATGCAGCAATATCTAACCAGTAATCTAACAATTTCACAACAACTACCTTATACACACAAGTGTAAAAGAATGAATAAGAATATGTACATATGGATGAGCGATGGCTGAAAGGCATAGGCAAGATGCAGTAGATGGTATAGAGTACAGTATATACATATGAGATGAGTAATGTAGGGTATGTAAACATTATATAAAGTGGCATTGTTTAAAGTGACTAGTGATACATTTCCATTTTTTAATTGTTACAGTAGCTAGAGATTTGAGTCTGTATGTTGTCAGCAGCCACTCAATGTAACAGACTGACCCTAGCCCCCGACACATAAACTATTGCAGCATAAATACTGGAGGCTGACACAGGAGGGGTCGGGAGACACTGTGACCCCGTCCGACGATACCCCAGTACAGGGCCAAACAGGCAGGATATAACCCCACCCAATTTGCCAAAGCACAGCCCCCACACTACTAGAGGATATCTTCAACCACCAACTTACCATCCTGAGACAATGCCGAGTATAGCACACTGAGATCTCCGCCAACCCGGACAGGAAGATCACGTCAGTGACTCAACCCACTCAAGTGGTGCACCCCTCCTAGGGACGGCATGGAAGGGCACCAATAAGCCAGTGACTCAGCCCCTGCAATAGGTTTTGAGGCAGAGAAACCCAGTGCCTGTAAAACCTTATTTACCAACATCTCAGAAAAATTGCCATGTAGCATTTTGGTATGAAACTCTTCACATAGTTCTGGTTGGATTTCACTGATATGTCCTGATATGTCCACATTATACTCATTTATGTATTAATTTAGTTACTAGACGTTATCTCAAAGAGGTATTCACAAACTGGCACCACGTCGTTACCCCTTCCCTCCTTACTTGTGATTTATACTGGCAACCTATTGGTCCATTTAGCTGCAGTTCCTAAATGGTTTCTTCCCACTGCTATAAGGGCACAGTAGGATAACAGAGTTTTCTGATATACAGGATGCAGTTGTCCGTATTCAATATTGTTCTGATGACAGCTCTGCCTCGAGGGCAGAAACAAATGTGAATGGTTTATTTAAGCGAGAAATGTGACAGGTTAAGTTTAGACATGTAATCCCAATTGTTTAAGGTTAGGGGTAGGGGTGCGGTTAAGTTTGTGCAATCACTGTTAGTGTAAGATTGAATAAGGAAAACTCCTCTGAGCTACAGGTTGGTTGATGCTCAGTGCTGCTATGGACAGTTTCCACTGTATAATGCACGTGTTCTAGTCTAGCTGGCATAGACAGAGACAGACACCCAGTGGTACATTCTTCAGTCAAGTTACCGAGAGAAGATCTCCAGTCAAAACAATCGAGACCATGTGTTCAAAGACCATTGATAACTGCCCGTACCTGTTCAAGGACTGCAGACTGCAGGCCTAACTTCCCGTACCTGTTCAACGACTGCAGGCCTTACTGGATGCATGTGTTCAAAGAAGGTTAGGTAGATATACTGTACTGGACGTGTGCTGAGTGTGTCTCCTCAGTATCGTCATCGCGAGGTCTGTCTTCAGGCTATAGTGCTGTTTAGGCGAATCCAGTTGATTGATAACACCTTGTGAGGGATCACACTGGGATATTTTAGGAAAGGATTTTGATTTCAATGCCATCTTGCCTAAAAGTTACCCCACCTTACACTCTGCACGTGCGCACACGCACGCACACACAGGCACGCATGCACACACACACACACGCACACACAGTTTTTAAAGATGCGTCGGGAGGGTGACGACCTTGACAGAGGAATGTTTCTCAGAGTGTGTGTAGTAGCGTCTGGATTGGTTCAACCTGCCATCCCCTTTGCCCACTTCGCTTTTTCACACAGTGCTGAATCGCAGCTCTGTTTTTAGCTCAGAGAAGAAGTCTCAGTGAATGTCATCTGACAATTCTTCTTCCCTGGCCGGACTTCAATCAAATGATGAAGCTGCCCGGAGAAAGAAGACAGTGCGTCTGCATGGCACACCAGCAGAAATAGCTGGTTCGCATTTTTTTCCCCGATCACATAATTCTCCTTGGGGAAATAACGGTGGATTTGTGTCTGCGGGTCTGCTGCCGCTAGAGTTCTAATCTAATTTCACGCAGAATGTAATTTGTTGCGATAGTTGTTATTATCGAACAACACCATGCTATCTAGGTCAGATTGTTGTTGTTTTTAGAGTTGTTGCTTGCGTTTCATATCACTATGATTTATCAGTCAATTACAGATGCTATCTGACTGAGAAAGTGGACGTAAGACAAAAGAAAATCCTAGAAGCAAAAATAGCGTGTTATTGGATTTGTGTATGAAGGGGACTGTTTGTTAGTTTATCAGGAGGCACATTGACACACCATTCCTACAACTTCTAGCCTGGTCCCAGATCTCTGTGCTCTTCGGACTCTTCTCCTATGACAAGACAGCACAAAGAGATCTGGGGCCAGGCTATGCAACTACTGCTAGCCCACCATCACCACTAGGCTATTGACTTTTGGCCTCTGCATTATCTCAAGATGGCTCCCTCAGGAGATACACAGAGTGAAGTGCTCCTGCTGTCTTTGTGAGAGAAACAGTGGAATGTTTATGGAGTAGAAAATCACATCACACATCTCATACTAGGATGATGTTTTACAGCTTGGAGAAATGAAAATGGCCATCTTCTGATCTCCCTGTCAGGAGAGGAAAACATTCCAAATTGTGGGTTTGTTCAAACACAGGACTTGGATGCCACAAAGGACACGGGAGTTGGATGCCATGACAAATATGATCAGGCTGAGGGTGATCATTTTGTTAGTTTGTCATTTTGAATGCTGGATTTTTGTACAATTTTCAGTGCTTTAAAACGTTTTGGTTGCCACGTTTCACAACTGTAGTGGGAAATGTATACTGTTAATTAGCAGTCATTTCACCAAACAAATGGAATTTTAGGGCATGGTTTTGGTTTATTATTTATCTATATGGAAAGTGTTCTCTCCTTTGAGAAAAAGGGGCATATATTGAAATAGAATCACATGCAAAGTAAACATTCATTTCGTTGCCAAATCTCAGTGTCTGTTGCCAATTAAGTCTCTCCTAAAAGGACACACACATTAATATGGTCAGTCATGGGAAAAGCATGTATATGATTTAAGCCATTTCAAACCCTCACAATCCTCCGATATGACTGTTTGTACTGGGTATTGGGTTTATGAATCCAATGTATTCATTAATTTTGTTGAATATAAACTGTGGCAATCTGATATACAAAGGATACATTTTCACATGGAGAAATTCACAAGTGATAGACCTGGGGCCTCATTTATAAACGTTGCGTAGGCACAAAAGAAGGCGTATGCCACTTTCTAAGCAAACTTTGGGACTTATAAAAAAACAAACTTGATGAGAGAATGTGCGGTCCTCCACGGACACTTTGACCCATACGTGTGCACATAAACTGGAGAAACTAGAAACTGAAACTCCGGTGGCAGAAGGATGAAACTCGAGAAACGCTTTGAAATTGATGCCATTGTGTAAAGTAAATCGAAATATTACATCTCATGTATTATATATGAAGAGTTCCCTGGAGTGCACGCAACCCCCACAAAAAAACATGATATAGGATAATAAATACAAACGGCGAAAAAATAGCCCCTCAAATATGTTATACAGTTTAATCGGGAATCATATTTCATTGGATCTGTAACTATTAAACAATATTAGCATGTTATGACATTTATTCTAATAAAAAATAAGGTGAACAGTAGGGCAACTTACGTTTAAACTGATGCCGTTTTCGATGCCTTTGTCGGGCAGATAAGAGTACACATTTTCACATATTTTATACATGTTTGTTGCGCAGAACTGTCAATGTGATTTTGGCCCAGTCATTGTCAGTTACAACCAGGGTAATTGGGTAGCTTTGACAATCAAATGGGTGGGTATAAAAAAAGGCATGCAATTACAATGCGTAATGACGCACAGTGGCTGCTGTTGGAAGATGTGGCGAATGGAAGAATTCGGAGAGAGCCAATTTTCAGAGACCTGCCAGATTTACTGGCCAATAATGAGGCGTGGCTTATGAGCCGGTTCCGATTACCAAGAGCTGTTCTCTTGGAGTTCTGTGTTGTAGTGGGCCCAGCATGACAGAGAAGCACCCGCAGAAACCAAGCCGTGCCTGTCCCACTTCAAATCCTTGGCAACCTCGGTTAATAGCGTCGTTGGTGTCTCTTTGCGTTTGCAGGACTGCATCCGGACGGCCGCCGGAGGGTTGTGACGCACGAGGGGCAGTGGAGACGCCGGGGCAGGGTGCACTCAGCTCCTGCTCAGCTGCAGCACCACCGACACCGCAGGAACACGCAGCGACTAAAAACAATAGAACATGTCACAATTGTTTGTGTAAATAAATGTTTATACACAACTTGAATGAATTTGGTTTACTCTTCTCAAACGAGGGAATACTAATTACATACCTGGGTCATCCGGTGCGTCTTGTATGTCGGTGTCCCCCTCCACCTCCGTCACTACTCCACTCAGGAGGGATTCCCCTATAATACCGGCAAGTCAAGGGGTTGAGCTCCGGTATCCCCTTTTCCTCCCCGGTGGCACAAACACTTTGTCTGTGTAAGGCCACGCGCCTCTTGGCCTCCACTTTTGTCGGACCACTGCTTTTGTTATTTCTGAGGGGGTCCGACCTTCTGAGCCAGCAGCATTCCGCCACATGCTGCCACTCTAACGCCTTTTTGGCATTTGTAATGCTCACACTCTGTCCACCAAACACTATATTTTTTAATTGCTTAAACCTCCCCTACAATATATATATTTTTTTAGCCTTTCTGTGAGGATGTGCGGTCATTGTTGTCATGCAGTCAATATGGATGAATATTAATTAGGGACCTTTCACTGACTATCTATAGGCAACTATGGGTGTTAATTAAAGGGTGGGACAAGACGTTTGTTCACGTGCGCCAAATTTCGAATTGATTGTGATTTATAAAGTGAAACCGGTGTGGAACGTGTGTGGGCACTGTGTTATAAATACGCCACCTTTTTGACGTGAATCCTCCTCACAGTTTTATAAATGAGGCCGCTGGGCTTTCAACCCGTGTGAAATAGAATAGTGGCTGTGGAAGAGGCCCTCCGTTCCCATCAAGCCAATATTACTGTTTGCAATGTTTGTGGCTGTTCAATAGAACACCTTATAGACTACCTACACACTTACTTGCTCAAGATCACAAAGCTTGGAGAGTTAGACTCAGGTATTTTGCTCTACTGTTATTACCATCTTACATGTCACCTGAAGACAAGTTTAGAGATGCTGCTGTTTCTCTGTGCCTCTGTTCATCTGCAAAAGAGGGCTGTACGGGCTGGCCCTTCTGTCAGCAGGACCTGTAGACTATCAGGCCAAGGAAGTCGAGCCGTTTTCATGTCCTGTCTCTACTAGAGAATGAGCCCGAAGGAAGGAAGTGTTTTAGAGGCAAGGTCTACTTCTGTTGGTCAGGAGAGTTTAATAAGAAATATTCTATTTGACACTCAAGTGGTGTGTCCAGCTATAGTAAGTTTCCATTTCACTATAGTCTACTGGTGGTTGGGATTCACATATTGTTTCAAATGACTTTTTATATGTGAATTTATTTGCAATGTGAATTATATCTCTTTTGGAGAGAGAAGCCCGAAAACAAGTGTCATTAACAAATTATTACAACTATAAGTCTTCATTTACCTTGTGCTTTAATTTCCATATAGGATTTGTCTGTGTTAGAACTCTCAACATTGGTACAGTTCTACTCAAATGAGATAAGATCGGCATAAGCAGAAATGATTTGTGCTTGTTTTTCGAGAACATGAAGTTTGGCATCTAGTTTCCTTTCGCATGCCGTTCCTACTGAGACTCAGTATCACTATGAGGGAGAAGAAAGAAATCACTTTTAAGACAGGATTACCACTCCCACATCCAAGAATTCCATATTTTGTGCTTATCCTAATACAGTCATTCCTAAAAAGAAGAAAGAAAAGTGTTCTTGGGTGCAGTAGGTCATGTTTTACGTGTCCGAATCATTCAGTTTTTTCTGTACACTTTCATAGTAGATGAGGGAATGAAGCTCGTCCATTACTGCTTCCTGGACCCATGGCTGGTTTCCAGCAACACTCGTCCTTGGTTGCTTCCTAGCTTCCGCCTCACTCGTCCACGGCAGCCATTCGAGCTTCATCCTCTCTCGTCCATGGCTTCTAACTAGCTTCAGCCTTAGAGAAGAGTTGTTTGGAATTCCAGTCCATTGATGCATGGGATCCTGTCGAAAAAGGGTGACTGCCCACAATTCCCAATCCTCTGGCTTCACACTCAGCTAAATTCCAGCTATTTCTGCTTTATTTTTTCACCCTGCTTTCCCAGGCCTGTTGTTACCTAGAATAACCAAGGCAGTGGTGTCAGAAACACACAGTAGTCTGAATGGCATATGGATGCTATAGAATGCTATAGAACTACTAGGTCCCCTTCATTCAGTTATGTTTATAGGAGCCTTGTTTCACTGTTAGAAATAATAATATGGATCGTTTTGAATCTGATTCCACGCTTCAAGACTGCTTCGAACACGTGGATTGGGATATGTTCCGCAATGCGTCCAACAACAACATTGACAAATACGCTAATTCTGTGAGCGAGTTCATTAGAAAGTGCATCTGCGATGTTATACCCATGGCAATGATTAAAACATTCCCAAACCAGAAACCGTGGATTGATGGCAGCATTCGTGTGAAGCTGAAAGCCAAACCACTGCTTTTAACCAGGGCAAGGTGACCGGAAACATGACCGAATACAAACAGTGTAGCTATTCCTTCCGCAAGGCAATCAAACAAGCTAAGCGTCAGTATAGAGACAAAGTGGAGTTGCAATTCAACGGCTCAGACGCAAGAGGTATGTGGCAGGGTCTACAGTCAATCACGGATTACAAAAGGAAAACCAGCCCCTTCGCGGACCAGGATGTCTTGCTCCCAGGCAGACTAATTTGAGGACAATACAGTGCCACTGACACGGCCCGCGACCAACACCTGCAGACTCTCCTTCACTACAACCATGTGAGTAAAACATTTAAACGTGTTAACCCTCGCAAGGCTGCAGGCCCAGATGGCATCCCCAGCCGCGTCCTCAGAGCATGCACAGACCAGCTGGCTGGTGTGTTTACGGACCTATTCAATCAATCCCTATCTCAGTCTGCTGTTCCCACATGCTTCAAGAGGGCCACCATTGTTCCTGTTCCCAAGAATGCTAAGGTAACTGAGCTAAACGACTACCACCCCATAGCACTCACTTCCGTCATCATGAAGTGCTCTGAGAGACTCGTCAAGGACCATATTGCCTCCACCCTACCTGACACCCTAGACCCACTCCAATTTGTTTACCACCCCAATAGGTCCACAGATGATGCAATCGCAACCACACTGCTCACCGCATACTGCCCTAACCAATCTGGACAATAGGAATACCTATGTATTCATCGACTACAGCTCAGCATTTAACACCATAGTACCCTCCAAACTCGTCATCAAGCTCGAGACCCTGGGTCTCGACCCCGCCCTGTGCAACTTGATACTGGACTTCCCGACGGGCCGCCCACCACCTGGGGTAGGTAACAACATCTCCACCCGCTGATCCTCAACACGGGGGCCCCACAAGGGTGCGTTCTGAGCCCTCTCCTGTACTCCCTGTTCACCCACGACTGCGAGGCCATGTACGCCTCCAACTCAATCATCAAGTTTGCGGACGACACTACAGTGGTAGGCTTGATTACCAACAACGCCGAGACGGCCTCTAGGCAGGAGGTGAGGACCCTCGGAGTGTGGTGTCAGGAAAATAACCTCACACTCAACGTCAACAAAACAAAGGAGATGATTGTGGACTTCAGGAAACATCCCCATCGGCGGGACAGTAGTGGAGAGGGTAGTAAGTTTTAAGTTCCTTGGCGTACACATCACGGACAAACTGAATTGGTCCACCCACACAGACAGTGTTGTGAAGACGCAGCAGCGCCTCTTCAACCTCAGGAGGCTGAAGAAATTTGGCTTGTCACCAAAAGCACACACAAACTTCTACAGATGCACAATCGAGAGCATCCTGTCGGGCTGTATCACCGCCTGGTACGGCAACTGCTCCGCCCACAACCGTAAGGCTCTCCAGAGGGTAGTGAGGTCTGCACAACACATCACTGGGGGCAAACTACCTGCCCTCCAGGACACCGACACCACCCGATGTCACAGGAAGGCCATAAAGATCATCAAGGGCAACCACCCGAGCCACTGCCTGTTCACCCCTCTATCATCCAGAAGGCGAGGTCAGTACAGGTGCATCAAAGCAGGGACCGAGAGACAGAAGCTGTTTTCAGTCTCAAGGCCATCAGACTGTTAAACAGCCACCACTAACATTGAGTGGCTGCTGCCAACATACTGACTCAACTCCAACCACTTTAATAATGGAAATGGATGGAAATTGATGTAAAAAATGTATCACTAGCAACTTTAAACAATGCCACTTAATATAATGTTTACATATGTAACGGATGTGAAATGGCTAGCTAGTTAGCGGTGGTGTGCGCTAATAGCATTTCAATCGGTGTCGTCACTTGCTCTGAGACCTTGAAGTAGTGGTTCCCCTTGCTCTGCAAGGGCCGCGGCTTTTGTGGAGCGATGGGTAACGATGCTTCGAGGGTGACTGTTGATATGTGCAGAGTGTCCCTGGTTCACGCCCAGGTCGGGGCGAGGGGACGGACGTAAAGTCTATACTCTTACACATACCTTACCTTACTCATCTCATATGTATATACTTTACTCTATATCATCTACTGCATCTTGACATCTTTATGTAATACATGTATCACAAGCCACTTTAAACTATGCCACTTTTATGTTTACATACCCTACATTACTCATCTCATATGTAGATACTGTACTCGATATCATCTACTGCGTCTTGCCTATGCCGTTCTGTACCATCACTCATTCATATATCTTTAAGTACATATTCTTTATCCCTTTACACTTGTGTTTATAAGGTAGTAGTTGTGGAATTGTTAGGTTAGATTAATCATTTGTTATTACTGCATTGTCGGAACTAGAAGCACAAGCATTTCGCTACACTCGCATTAACATCTGCTAACCATGTGTATGTTACAAATAAAATTTGATTTGATTTACCATTTGATTGATGTAGACGGGAGGATACAGCGGCTTCAGTTTAATCCTGTATCGATATAGGATCATGTTGACACTCAATCAAGTCCACAGAATGAGCTTGCTGAATAAGTGACGGTTATGCCGAGCAACATTGTCACGTCGCCGATTCCATATTCCGATGTTTGAGTTGGGCATCAATTCATAGCTAAACAAACTCCACAGGCAGCCTGTGATATGGTTCAGTGCGTTCTTATCCAAGTGAACATAGAATCCAATGTTCTGTCCTAGACAGCTCTCTGATTGACTCGGGTCAAAAGAGGGGTAAGTCAGCGTGGGGAGGCATGAGGCCCAAGTGAGGAACCCTGTCTAAACTCATCAGCCTGATATTATATGCTCATCTGCATGCTACCTCTGCCATGTTGAAACTGATGATATTAATTCACTGTCACTTTCATGCTACTACTTCTACTTTTACCACTAGCAAATTATACTGTTACCACTACTTTTACTGATGTTGTCATTGGATACACATGTATCTGTAATAACAACAGGCAGGCCCGTCATGCAACCGAGCAGACAGACCTCTCTACCTCAATCCTGGAGTCTCTCTCTCTCTCTCTCTTCTCCGCTCCCTCTCTCCGTTCTGTCTGTTCAGTGCTGTGACCTGACCTCTGGTTTCCGTGCAGCCAACTGGGCTGAGTCCTCCTCCTCCTCTGTATCGTAGCATTCTTCACCGCACTTAATCACATGGACGAAGCTCACAAACAATTCTTAGTTGTGGGTCGAGAAATATCCGAGTCCGCCTTACTCATCAACCATGTGGCAGTTTTATTAAATCAAATAGTCTTGCTAACTGACAAGCTCTATCCAGTTAAATGCACCCCACTGCTACCAGTACATTCCAAAACAAGCTAACTGCAACCCCTGTATAACAACATATAGCTAGACCCCAGCAATCATTGTACCCATATGTCCTACCTGAACAGATCACAGAGCCTGACTAACTTGTCGTTCTTGTAGGCCTATCCAGCCAAAGCAATGATGGGAGATACAAAAGCTCACAGAGTTTCTATCAGACAGGCAGAGCCCAGCAGCTGAAGAATCTCCACATTTAAACACAGGGATGTTGCAGAGCTAGTGAACTAACAAGACATTACTCAGCGAGGCTAAAGTGTAGCTAACTCTATCGCTCCTGAGAGAGAGCGAGGACCTTATCAGTGTGTTCCCCCTTCACTCCCCTTGGCCGGCAGAGTTCTGAGGAGACAGGTTTATCTGCTGTTGTACAGACTTGGTCTTAGAAATAATTTAGCAATAACACACGGGGTGGGGGTGGGGGTGGGGGTGTGGTAGATGGCCAATATATCACGGCTAAGTACTGTATTCTTATGCACGAATGCCTGGATACAGCCAATAAAAATACACGTTTTGTCATACCCGTGGTATATGGTCTGTTATACCATGGCTGTCAGCCATTCAGCATTCAGGGCTCGAACTACCCAGTTTATAATTTATAATTTAATGTCATGGTCATTAGAGACCATGACAAAGTATTGTAGTAGCTATTGTAGCTATCGTAGCCAAATCGTTATGTGATTGCTACTCAAACATCCAACAGTAGTGGTGTCCAAGCAAGATGGCGTCCGATGTGAAACAGAAATGTGCAAAAGGGTTTGGGATTCTAAAAACAAGAGGCACGTATTTGCTTGGGTTTTCTAATTCAAGTGTAAATATGGCGCCTCAGATGTAGGCCAAACAGACTCTCTAACCAGAAGACCTTTCACCCTGAACTCTGTCAGACAGCAAGGAAGCATAACAAAACATGAGGCAAGAGGAAAATAGCTTTCGACTGTTTTGTTGCTCTCCGGACGACCTACGTTTGAGAAACAGGGCGACGTGTTTAGTGTGTGTGTGCCAACTACACAGTACATGTCCATGCGAACGTGGTAGTGGGTGCAGTTGGTATCCAGTAGGTGTTTCTTTGTGGAGTCGTGTGTGTATGTGTGTCTGCCTAATGTCACAGGCCAGTACACACTGGAGGCTTTGTGAGTAGGACAGGAAAAGAACACCTCGTTATAGAGTGTGTGTATGCCCTGTCACACAAAAATGCATTCGAGGAGATTATCCATCGACAATAATTGATTAACCCGATTCCAGACAGTCTCTTCTGGAGTGCTCCTCTGTGACAATGTGTCTGAAAAGGAGTGTCTTTTCTCTCATTTGGCAATGCAACCCTTCAACTCCACCTAGTGGTATTCATTTCAATGTGGCTGATTTAGTAGTTTGACTGGACCGCATCCAGAGTGCAAGAAACAAAATGGAATGTTGAGAAATAGGAGGTTGCCGTGTTAACCAGACAGGGGGTGCTATTGACTCTCCCCTCCCCTGTTACAGCCTCACTCAAAGCTTGCTGAACTGAGTGCTGAGTCGACAGCTGCAATGACATTTGGTACAATCCAGCAAAACACAGTCAGTGTGAATGAGCTGAGCTCCCGGGTGGCCTGTGGTTACCTTGGTACCCAGCTGCCTGCCCTCCCCTCCTCTGGCTAACCTGCCATGAATATCTCTCCCTGTTCTAACTTGGTGGTGGTAATGACTCATTGGATCATAATCCCTATAAATGATCATGCTGTTACTCTTCAACAAGAGTATTATGTTGTGTGAACTATGGTAATATGGTGGCCAGAAAATAAAGTACTAACGAGTTACTCAGAATGTTTAGACATCATATCCAGGCATGGATCCCTTACCCTACTGCTGGGTCCCTTCCCAGAAGCCTGGTGCTGTGACGTGTGTATGTGTGTGTGTATGTGTGTGTGTGTGTAAATGTGGTGTGTATCCTGGCCTCTAGATGTGAGAGCAGTGTAGGGTAGTGATGGGGGAAAAGATCGCAACAGTTACATATCGGGATATTATTTTTTGATGATATATTGTATCTTTTTGACAGTATTGCAATATTATTTTTGCACTAGTTGGCTGTAGCTGCACCAAAACATCAGTATTTTTCCCTCATAGCTTGTTCTCCATTTTATTTTTAAATAGGGATTCAATTCATTTTCAGCGCTTCTATTTCCATGACTGATAAAAAACTATCTTGTCCCTTTGAAACAGACATATGGTGAGCAATATGCTTGGAATATCGAATCGCAATAAAACAGTTTTGAATCGCGATACATATATAATCGTGAGAATCACAATGCATATCTTATCGGCACCTAAGTATCATGATAATATCATATCGTGAGGTCCCTGGTAATTCCCAGCCCTAGCATAGGGTTGAGTTCACCAGGGTTAGGGTCGAGTTCATCAGGGTTTGGTTCGAGTTCATCAGGGTTAGGGCTGAATTCACCAGGGTTAGGGTCGAGTTCACCAGGGTTAGGGCCGAGTTCACCAGAGTTAGGGCCGAGTTCACCAGAGTTAGGGCCGAGTTCACCAGAGTTAGGGCCGAGTTCACCAGAGTTAGGGCCGAGTTCACCAGAGTTAGGGCCGAGTTCACCAGAGTTAGGGCCGAGTTCACCAGAGTTAGGGCCGAGTTCACCAGAGTTAGGGCCGAGTTCACCAGAGTTAGGGCCGAGTTCACCAGAGTTAGGGCCGAGTTCACCAGAGTTAGGGCCGAGTTCACCAGAGTTAGGGCCGAGTTCACCAGAGTTAGGGCCGAGTTCACCAGAGTTAGGGCCAGAGTTAGGGCCGAGTTCACCAGAGTTAGGGCCGAGTTCACCAGAGTTAGGGCCGAGTTTACCAGGGTTAGGGTCACATTCACCAGGGTTAGGGTCGAGTTCACCAGGGTTAGGGTCGAGTTCACCAGGGGTGAATAGATGGTAACGTGGGAGGACTGTATGAGAGTGACTATTATTATTGCACAAATGAGGGGTGGGGGAGTCAGTTGAAACAGGACGAGCAGGGTAGCTGAGGTAACAAACCGACAACCTTCAGTATGTTGTTCTACTAACACCGATGGAGGGCTATATTCTTATGTCAACATAGAAAAAGAAGCGATATGGTACACTCGTTATGGTACGGTCTGCAACCCTGTATGTATTCTAATATGGGTGCTTGAAATATTTAGTTGCTTTACTTAGGATAATGTATGGATATGTCACCTTGCTGTATTGCATTGTATTCTAACACCCTTTGTCCACCTTTTCCCTTCTCCTCCTCCTCTCAAACCTCCTCTCAAAAATCTCTCCTTATCTTCCTTTCATCTCTCTATCGGCCATCCCTCTCTTTATTCTGATGGCATGTCCTCCTTAAGTCACAGGGTGTGCCACAAATGGCACCCTATTCCCTATATTGTGCACTACTTTTGACAAGAGCCGTATGGCCCCTTAATGCACTGTATAGGGAATAGGCTGCCATTTGGGACATTACCACAGTATCCATGTTAGTAGCTAATTAAATAGACGGCAGAAAGAAGCTGTCCTTTTGTTATCTTGGTTACAGAGGTAAACATAGCGCCTGTGTCTATTCCTCTTTTCCCTCCCTCCCTCCCTCCCTCCCTCCCTCCCTCCCTCCCTCCCTCCCTCCCTCCCTCCCTCCCTCCCTCCCTCCCTCCCTCCCTCCCTCCCTCCCTCCCTCCCTCCCTTGCAGTCACACTGTTTTGGAAGGGAGCAAAGACCCTCGTCATACCAGAGCAGGGTCTGAAGAGCACTGACGCACTTCAGTGTTCTGTGTGTGTGTGTCTGTTTTAGCAGTTGGATACACTTGATGATGTGCTCATGTCCTGGCCAAGTGCTTAATAAACCTTTAAATGCCCTTGTTATGATTTAGAAAAGACTAGAGCCATAGATTGCTCTAGAGTCTAAAATGTCATCATTCTACCCAAAGCCCAGTGCACTGTGGGAATGTGTGCAGAATAAACACACTGAAAGAGTCCCCTTAGTGGCCACTTTACTGTGCCTAGTCTGACTGGCTTTGTCCATGCTGCTGCTCCTGTCTCTCTCTGCTTCCACATCCCTTTGTCACGTTGTATCACCACACCCACACCCCACTGGCTCCACTCAGATGAGAACAGTCTGCTGCTGGAATGGAGACATCACAGGAATAAGCATTTTTCTTTCGGGCCCTTTCGGGAAACTCGAGCTGCCGTGGCAATGGAGGAGTATTAGGGAGAGAGGCAGACTGCTTCTGGGGTAGAGAGAGGAGAGGGAGGGAGGGGCAGGGAAGGAGTAGGGAGAGGAGGGTGTTACTACAGGGAAAGGAGGCTGAGTTCTCGTTATTCAAAAATCAGAGTCATTTGAATCAAGACCACCATGGGGTCATTTACATTAAGAAGCCCAAATGATGGGCGAATTTCAGTTTAGAATAGCCTAATTGTCTCCTGATAATTTGAATGAAGGAAATACATTCGGGAGGCTTGTTGAAACAAAGAGGGAAGTTCTTGTGGTCAATCTAAAAAAAAAAGAGGAGCCAACACTTTAACTAGGAGTCTAGATCATTATATTAAGACATTAGTCTGAGCTTTAATACGATCGTAAAAAGGGACGTCTCCTACTAATTTGCAGCAGAAGGCTGAATTCATTTTCCTGGCTACCCAAACTTGTTTAGGCCAAACATGAGTTTATTCTCCGCAATGGGTCTGAGTACCTTCCAGACGATTTCTAGAATGCAAACCCATTCTAACCATTCTGATTGGCACCAGAAACCAATGGGTTGGGCTAGAGCCATAAAACGTGGGTGAAGCAGCATTTTGAAAATGTGTCATTGGCTTTGATACTCTGATTGGTTGGAAATTACCCAATTGCAGGTCACTATGTTTTGTACAACATCCCTCATTTTGACATCACCACAAACGACTTCAACGATGGCAGTCTCAGACTGAAGTATGGAGCGAACATAGAACAGTCGAAGAACTCAGTTTGAGTCGCCAGGCAATGAATGAATCATAATTTTCCCTAAACTGAGAGGAGGGCGATTAATAAGCCTCAAAGCCCAGGGGTAGCGTGGGAAACGGAGTTCTGGGTAGAAGCTGCTCAGCCTGAGGCCTGTTTGGGAGTTGTGGTTGTCTGGAGCCACACCTGTGTCAGATTAGCTGAGCCAGCAGGGAGGGCTTCCCTCTAATGGAGACTTAATAGGCTCTGAAATGACTTACTGCTGCCACTGTGTGAGGAGCAAAGCACTGTCTTACTGGGTTCAGTGTGAGACAATGGGTTTCATGTTAGACACTGTGCTGTACCCACAGAGAGACAGACAGACAGACAGACAGGCAGGCAGGCAGGCAGGCAGGCAGGCACACACCCTGCATGTGCACACACGCGCACACACGCGCGCGCACACACACACACACAACTGCATTCACTCATACCAAACTGTCCCTTCTCACCTCCTGTTCTTCTGTTTGCCGACAGACACAGCACATTTGGGTTAAACCTGTACTTCGTAGATTAGTAGCTTGTGGGTTTGACATTGTCACTGTGTTGCCAACACTGTTTCATTGTAGTGCAGCAGCAGAGCGACTAGAATATGCCCTCTACTGGCCAACACTGCTACCAACCAGCAGCCCAACATTCTTCTCTCAGGGGGCTGTCCATCCAAGTTTCTATAATTTAATAAACTCATCAGCCTGCTACTGTATGCTCATCTGCATGCCACCTCTACCATGTTGAAACTGCTGATATTAGCCCACTATCACTTTCATGCTACTACATCTACTTTTACCACTAGCAATTGATATTGTTACCACTACTTTTACTGATGTTGTCATTGGATACACATATATCTGTAATAACAACAGGCAGGCCCGTCACGCAACCGAGCAGACAGACCTCTCTACCTCACCCCTGGAGTGTCTCTCTCTCTCTCTCTCTCTCTCTCTCTCTCTCTCTCTCTCTCACTTTCTCTCTCACTCTCTCACTTGGTGTCGGCTCACCCCTATGAAGCCAAGAACAGCTGGAAGCTCTCAGAGCAGGAGGACACACGCTGCTAACCTCTCACTGAGAGGACACCCGAGACGAGGGCCTGTGGTGCATTAAGACTCAGGGAAACGGACTGACCAGTGAGTGGCCACTGTCTTCTAGGATGACCATCCACTCTGACTCAATAGATGGAGGGTTACAGGACATGGTTCTAAAATGAAGTACCCTTTTCACACTATCATGCCAAACCCAACCATACTGTAAGGTTCCAGGAACTATGGTAGTGTGAAAAGGGCAGACTAAGGAGTGAAATCCAAGGACAGTACTCAGTTGGGCAATTCTTTAAAAATATATATATATACTCATTGTGTTGCGTCCAAGAAAAATATTGGATTCTCCATCTGATAATAATGTAACATTTTGTATGTGGTTAGTTAGGTCATCGAATGTTGCAATAGCCAAGCAATGGTAGGACCTAAAACTGTACAATTTGCCGGATATACGTTTTGCTTTTGCGTAATCCCAACGGTGATATTTCCCCACACACTCCTCGCTGCTTCCTCCTGCGTGCTATGGCGACCATGGAGTGTTGTAAACATTTCTCGTGACCCTGTCTGTAGGAGGGTGAGTACGTAGGGTAATGCAGAAGAACGGTATTGGACTAAAGCCTCTGAGATGTCTCTATACTGCATTTAGTCCCAGAGTGGTTACAGCATCTTTACAGGTTCTATAAAACAGAACGTGGACCGATTACACTCAGAGAATATTAAAGGCTCATACACATAGCTTACAGTATAGGTAGGTAGGCTGTAATGAACAGGGGCTACATGAGGTTGTGAGGAACAAGCATATCCTCCTCCTTTGGCTATTATAGGGGCCAAATAAACCCCTCTGTGTCTGTCCGTTAAAGAACCATGAATACCACCTTCTCAAGAATTCCACCTCAAGAATACCACCTCCAACACACAACGTAACATCCACATCAGTCTGAACCATTTCTTGTGCTGTGGTTAGTTGAAGATCTCATCTCGGTGTGTTTTGTTGCAGTGCTTGAGGAGCCTGCTGGTTTGAGATGGAGGGAGGCTGGAGCTGAGGGGTGGGGCACATGGGGGAGTCTGGGTAGGATTCCAGACGCATTCCGGAGCTCCCAGGGAGGGCAGAGGAGTCGGGACGGATCTTTCAATCTCCACCTTTTCTCCCCCTCCTCCCTCATTCCCTCATCCCTCTCTCTCCCACAATTGCCTGCAGAAGCTCAAATAGAAGTGGAACACATAACTAAGCTTTTGGAAGGAGAGTCAATTCATGAGATAAAACCTTTAGAATCGTTCTCCAAAATGTAGATGTTTCAATTGTCAGATCCTCCGTGGGTTAGTGTAAATGTTTACAGAACGTCTGGAAAAGTACAGTTTGGACCTAATGCTGCAAACAATGAATTCAATATTGTTTACAGTAGTTTTACGCCGACTGCCAATAGACGATATAAACAGTGGTAGTTTGTGTTCACTCATCATTAATGCCACATGCTTCATACTATGGTTTTTCAGTATGACGTGTAAAATACTATAATATGATGTGTAGTGGAATTCCCCACAAGCTGATGTGAGAGAATGTATAACCCATTATGGGCATGTTTGCTTCAAAGGTCAGGTGAACGAGGTCATATACAACAAAACTATACTATGGGTAGGCTCAGATGAAACGTCATGAATGTTTTTTGGGTCCTTTTGCGTGTGTGAGCGTGTGTGTTAATGTTGTGGTGGCCTAGTGTGGTGTAGGTGTCACGGATAGCTAGGAGTGGTGGGTGTGGAGTCAGGCGCAGAGAGCAATGCTTCCAACACATACGTTTATTAAGCTGGGTCTAGCCAACAACCAGGCAAAATGACCAATAAACAGGAGTGTCCCCAAAACCAGGCAACATAACAGACAGCAAAATACGTATAAGCAAAAGAATTACACCACTGACAGTGAGAATAAGCCCGCACAAAAGCAGGCGGGCCCTGGAAGTTTAAATAGGCCAATAATTAACAACAAATAAGTAACAAGGTGAAAACAATCAAGACAAAACCAACAGAAAAGAAAAAGGAATCGGTGGCAGCTAGTAGACCGGTGACGACGACCCCCGAGCGCCGCCCGAACACCGAGAGGAGCCACCTTCGGTGGAAGTCGTGACAGTAGGAGGTGAGATAGCAATGTCATGGTCCAGTCTACGTTGTGTTTGACAAATAGGGCACTCTGACACAGGAAGAGGCGGCATGAAACCAAAACGATATCCTCTGTGCTTGCCCTCTCTGTGCTTGCTCCCTGTCCTTCTTCTAACACATACAATGACCCCTTTTTACAGCTTGCAGACCGGGTTCTCAGAACCATGTGTTTAGAATCCAACATAAATATTTAGGACGAGACGCAAAAGAACTGGAGCTTCTCGGTTGTGCGACAGATAAGGGTTTCGATGTGTTCAACGTCAAGACTTTGTTGATTTGGACGTTGTGAAATGACAACAACAAAAAATCTTAGAAATGTATTATTAGCAAAGTCACCAAATATGTCCTGTATTTTTTTTGTAGAGCAGTGGGCTGTTCCCAGTTCTCAGTATAATATAGTGGGTTGACTGGGTTCACTGGGTTGTGTTTCCTTTAGAGAGGATGGTCGGTTCTCCCGGATGGCGCAGTGGTCCAAGGCACTGCATCACAGTGCCACCAGAGACTCTGGGTTCAAGCCCAGGCTCTGTCGCAGCTGGCTGCGACCGGGAGGTCCATGGGACGACACACAATTGGCCTAGCATAGTCCAGTTTAGGGAGGGTTTGGCCGGTAGGGATATCCTTATCTCATCGCTTGCTTTTTCAAACAGAAATTTGCTTCCTGCAACACTAACTCAAAAAAGTTCTGGGACACTGTAAAGTCCATGGAGAATAAGAACACCTCCTCCCAGCTGCCCGCTGCACTGAAGATAGGGAACACCGTCACCACTGATAAATCCACTATAATTGAGAATTTCAATAATCATTTTTCTACGGCTGGCCATGCTTTCCACCTGGCTACTCTACCCCGGTCAACAGCACTGCACACCCCCACAGCAACTCGCCCAAGCCTTCCCCATTTCTCCTTCTCCCAAATTCCAGTCAGCTGATGTTCTGAAAGAGCTGCAAAATCTGGACCCCTACAAATAATCCGGGCTAGACAATCTGGACCCTTTCTTTCTAAAATGATCTGCCAAAATTGTTGCCACCCCGTATTCATTGATCTGGCCAAGGCTTTCGACTCTGTCAATCACCACTTCCTCATCGGCAGACTCAACAGCCTTGGTTTCTCAAATGATTGCCTTGCCTGGTTCACCAACTACTTCTCTGATAGAGTTCAGTGTGTCAAATCGGAGGGTCTGCTGTCCGGACCTCTGGCAGTCTCTATGGGGGTGCCACAGGGTTTAATTCTTGGACGGACTCTCTTCTCTGTATACATCAATGATGTTGCTCTTGCTGCTGGTGAGTCTCTGATCCAACTCTACGCAGACGAAACCATTCTGTATACTTCTGGCCCTTCTTTGGACACTGTGTTAACAACCCTCTAGGCAAGCTTCAATGCCATACAACTCTCCTTCCATGGCCTCCAATTGCTCTTAAATACAAGTAAAACTAAATGCATCCTCTTCAATCGATCACTGCCTGCACCTGCCCGCCTGTCCAACATCACTACTCTGGACGGCTCTGACTTAGAATATGTGGACAACTACAAATACCTAGGTGTCTGGTTAGACTGTAAACTCTCCTTCCAGACCCACATTAAACATCTCCAATCCAAAGTTAAATCTAGAATTGGCTTCCTATTTTGCAGCAAAGCATCCTTCACTCATGCTGCCAAACATATCCTTGTAAAACTGACCATCCTACCAATCCTCGACTTCGGCGATGTCATTTACAAAATAGCCTCCAATACCCTACTCAACAAATTGGCTGCAGTCTATCACAGTAAAATCCGTTTTGTCACCAAAGCCCCATATACTACCCACCATTGCGACCTGTACGCTCTCGTTGGCTGGCCCTTGCTTCATACTCGTCGCCAAACCCACTGGCTCCATGTCATCTACAAGACCCTGCTAGGTAAAGTCCCCCCTTATCTCAGCTCGCTGGTCACCTTAGCATCACCCACCTGTAGCACGCGCTCCAGCAGTTATATCTCTCTGGTCACCCCCAAAACCAATTCTTTCTTTGGCCGCCTCTCCTTCCAGTTCTCTGCTGCCAATGACTGGAACGAACTACAAACATCTCTGAAACTGGAAACACTTATCTCCCTCACTAGCTTTAAGCACCAACTGTCAGAGCAGCTCACAGATTACTGCACCTGTACATAGCCCACCTATAATTTATCCCAAACAACTACCTCTTTCTCTACTGTATTTATTTATTTATTTTGCTCCTTTGCACCCATTATTTGTATTTCTACTTTGCACATTCTTCAGGAGGCTGAAGAAATTCGGCTTGTCACCAAAAGCACTCACAAACTTCTACAGATGCATAATCGAGAGCATCCTGGCGGGCTGTATCACCGCCTGGTACGGCAACTGCTCCGCCCTCAACCGTAAGGCTCTCCAGAGGGTAGTGAGGTCTGCACAACGCATCACCGGGCGCAAACTACCTGCCCTCCAGGACACCTACACCACCCAATGTTACAGGAAGGCCATAAAGATCATCAAGGACATCAACCACCCGAGCCACTGCCTGTTCACCCCGCTATCATCCAGAAGGCGAGGTCAGTACAGGTGCATCAAAGCTGGGACCGAGAGACTGAAAAACAGCTTCTATCTCAAGGCCATCAGACTGTTAAACAGCCACCACTAACATTGAGTGGCGCCGACAGAGATGGCCGCCTCGCTTCGCGTTCCTAGGAAACTATGCAGTTTTTTTTTTTTTTTTACGTGTTATTTCTTACATTAGTACCCCAGGTCATCTTAGGTTTCATTACATACAGCCGAGAAGAACTACTGTATATAACATCAGCGTCAACTCACCATCAGTACGACCAAGAATATGTTTTTCGCGACGCGGATCCTGTGTTCTGCCTTACAAACAGGACAACGGAATGGATCGCATGCAGCGACCCCAAAAAACGACTCCGAAAAAGAGGGAAACGTAGCGGTCTTCTGGTCAGACTACGGAGACGGGCACATCGTGCCCCACTTCCTAGCATTCTTCTTGCCAATGTCCAGTCTCTTGACAACAAGGATGATGAAATCCGAGCAAGGGTAGCATTCCAGAGGGACATCAGAGACTGTAACGTTCTGTGCTTCACGGAAACATGGCTCACTGGAGAGACGCTATCCGATGCGGTGCAGCCAACAGGTTCCTCCACGCATCGCGCCGACAGAAACAAACACCTTTCTGGTAAGAAGAGGGGTGGGGGTGTATGCCTTATGGCTAACGAGGCATGGTGCGATGAAAGAAACATACAGGAACTCAAATCCTTCTGTTCACCTGATTTAGAATTCCTCACAATCAAATGTAGACCGCATTACCTACCAAGAGAATTCTCTTCGATTATAATCACAGCCGTATATATCCCCCCCAAGCAGACACATCGATGGCTCTGAACGAACTTTATTTAACTCTTTGCAAACTGGAAACCATTTATCCGGAGGCTGCATTCATCGTTGTTGGGGATTTTAACAAGGCTAATCTGAAAACAAGACTCCCTAAATTTTATCAGCATATCGATTGCGCAACCAGGGGCGGAAAACCTTGGATCACTGTTACTCTAACTTCCGCGACGCATATAAGGCCCTGCCCCGCCCCCTTTTCGGAAAAGCTGACCACGACTCCATTTTGCTGATACCTGCCTACAGACAAAAGCTAAAAAAAGAAGCTCCCACGCTGAGGTCTGTCCAACGCTGGTCCGACCAAGCTGACTCCACACTCCAAGACTGCTTCCATCACGTGGACTGTGACATGTTTCGTATTGCGTCAAATAACAACATTGACGAATACGCTGATTCGGTGTGCGAGTTCATTAGAACGTGCGTTGAAAATGTCGTTCCCATAGCAACGATTAAAACATTCCCTAACCAGAAACCTTGGATTGATGGCAGCATTCGTGTAAAACTGAAAGCGCGAACCACTGCTTTCAATCAGGGAAAGGTGTCTGGTAACATGACTGAATACAAACAATGCAGCTATTCCCTCCGTAAGGCTATCAAACAAGCTAAGCGTCAGTACAGAGACAAAGTAGAATCCCAATTCAACGGCTCAGACACAAGAGGCATGTGGCAGGGTCTACAGTCAATCACGGACTACAGGAAGAAATCCAGCCCAGTCACGGACCAGGATGTCTAGCTCCCAGGCAGACTAAATAACTTTTTTGCCCGCTTTGAGGACAATACAGTTCCACTGACACTGCCTGCAACGGAAAAATGCGGTCTCTCCTTCACTGCAGCCGAGGTGAGTAAAACATTTAAACGTGTTAACCCTCGCAAGGCTGCAGGCCCAGACGGCATCCCCAGCCGCGCCCTCAGAGCATGCGCAGACCAGCTGGCTGGTGTGTTTACGGATATATTCAATCAATCCCTATACCAGTCTGCTGTTCCCACATGCTTCAAGAGGGCCACCATCGTTCCTGTTCCCAAGAAAGCTAAGGTAACTGAGCTAAACGACTACCGCCCCGTAGCACTCACTTCCGTCATCATGAAGTGCTTTGAGAGACTAGTCAAGGACCATATCACCTCCTAGACCCACTCCAATTTGCTTACCGCTCAAATAGGTCCACAGACGATGCAATCTCAACCACACTGCACACTGCCCTAACCCATCTGGACAAGAGGAATACCTATGTGAGAATGCTGTTCATCGACTACAGCTCGGCATTCAACACCATAGTACCCTCCAAGCTCGTCATCAAGCTCGAGACCCTGGGTCTCGACCCCGCCCTGTGCAACTGGGTACTGGACTTCCTGACGGGCCGCCCCCAGGTGGTGAGGGTAGGTAACAACATCTCCTCCCCGCTGATCCTCAACACTGGGGCCCCACAAGGGTGCGTTCTGAGCCCTCTCCTAGACTCCCTGTTCACCCACGACTGCGTGGCCACGCACGCCTCCAACTCAATCATCAAGTTTGCGGACGCCACAACAGTGGTAGGCTTGATTAACAACAACGACGAGACGGCCTACAGGGAGGAGGTGAGGGCCCTCGGAGTGTGGTGTCAGGGAAATAACCTCACACTCAAAGTCAACAAAACTAAGGAGATGATTGTGGACTTCAGGAAACAGCAGAGGGAACACCCCCCTATCCACATCGATGGAACAGTAGTGGAGAGAGTAGCAAGTTTTAAGTTCCTCGGCATACACATCACAGACAAACTGAATTGGTCCACTCACACAGACAGCATCGTGAAGAAGGCGCAGCAGCGCCTCTTCAACCTCAGGAGGCTGAAGAAATTCGGCTTGTCACCAAAAGCACCCACAAACCTCTACAGAGGCACAATCGAGAGCATCCTGGTGGGCTGTATCACCGCCTGGTACGGCAACTGCTCCGCCCTCAACCGTAAGGCTCTCCAGAGGGTAGTGAGGTCTGCACAACGCATCATCGGGGGCAAACTACCTGCCCTCCAGGACACCTACACCACCCGATGTTACAGGAAGGCCATAAAGATCATCAAGGACATCTACCACCCGAGCCACTGCCTGTTCACCCCGCTATCATCCAGAAGGCGAGGTCAGTACAGGTGCATCAAAGCTGGGACCGAGAGACTGAAAAACAGCTTCTATCTCAAGGCCATCAGACTGTTAAACAGCCACCACTAACATTGAGTGGCTGCTGCCTACACACTGACACTGACTCAACTCCAGCCACTTTAATAATGGGAATTGATGGGAAATGATGTAAATATATCACTAGCCACTTTAAACAATGCTACCTTATATAATGTTACTTACCCTACATTATTCATCTCATATGCATACGTATATACTGTACTCTATATCATCTACTGCATCTTTATGTAATGCATGTATCACTAGCCACTTTAACTATGCCACTTTGTTTACATACTCATCTCACATGTATATACTGTACTCGATACCATCTACTGTATCTTGCCTATGCTGCTCTGTACCATCACTCATTCATATATCCTTATGTACATATTCTTTATCCCCTTACACTGTGTATAAGACAGTAGATTAGGAATTGTTAGTTAGATTACTTGTTGGTTATTACTGCATTGTCGGAACTAGAAGCACAAGCATTTCGCTACACTCGCATTAACATCTGCTAACCATGTGTATGTGACAAATAAAATTTGATATGATTTGATTTGATTTGCTGCCAACACACTGACACTGACTCAACTCCAGCCACTTTAATAATGGGAATTGATGGGAAATGATGTAAATATATCACTAGCCACTTTAAACAATGCTACCTTATATAATGTTACTTACCCTACATTATTCATCTCATATGCATACGTATTTACATTTACATTTAAGTCATTTAGCAGACGCTCTTATCCAGAGCGACTTACAAATTGGTATATACTGTACTCTATATCATCGACTGCATCCTTATGTAATACATGTATCACTAGCCACTTTAACTATGCCACTTTGTTTACATACTCATCTCATATGTATACACTGTACTCGATACCATCTACTGTATCTTGCCTATGCTGCTTTGTACCATCACTCATTCATATATCCTTATGTACATATTCTTTATCCCCTTACACTGTGTATAAGACAGTAGATTAGGAATTGTTAGTTAGATTACTTGTTGGTTATTACTGCATTGTCGGAACTAGAAGCACAAGCATTTCGCTACACTCACATTAACATCTGCTAACCATGTGTATGTGACAAATAAAATTTGATTTGATTTACCATTCCAGTGTTTTACTTGCTATATTGTATTTATTTGCCACCATGGCCTTTTTTTGCCTTTACCTCCCTTATCTCACCTCATTTGCTCACATGGTATATAGACTTGTTTCTACTGTATTATTGACTGTATGTTTATTTTACTCCATGTGTAACTCTGTGTCGTTGTATGTGTCGAACTGCTTCGCTTTATCTTGGCCAGGTCGCAATTGTAAATGAGAACTTGTTCTCAACTTGTCTACCTGGTTAAATAAAGGTGAAATTAAAAATGTTAAAAAATCACGCACTAGCGACTTCTGTGGCAGGCTGGGCGCAGTACACGCTGACCAGGTCGCCAGGTGTACGGTGTTTCCTCTGACACATTGGTGCGGCTGGCTTCTGGGATGGATGCGCGCTGTGTTAAGAAGCAGTGCGGCTCGGTTGGGTTGTTTTTCGGAGGATGCATGGCTTTCGACCTTCGTCTCTCCTGAGCCCGTACGGGAGTTGTAGCGATGAGACAAGACAGTGACTACTAATTGCATACCATGAAATGGGGAGAAAAAGGGGGTAAAAAAGGAGAGAGGATGGTCACACCAGAACAGCCATTCCAGACATTGTCACTCTACTTGTTCTGTTATGTCTACTGGGTTTGGTCAGGCTTCAGAGGCCTGGTGACCCTGTCAAGGCCAGCAGAGAGAGGGGAGAGACAAGGAGAGGGCTGGAGGATGAGAGAGAAAATTCAGTGCTTGTCTACGACCACGTACATGCATGTGTGTGTGTGTGTGGATGCGGTCATCTCACTCTGGCTTTATCTCTGTCTGTGAGACCAATTCATAAGACCAAACGCTATGCTCAAGCTTCAGTTTTCCCTAATGGACCAGAACACCCATAATCACACAATGACACTACAGAGCAGACCGTGTACTACATCCCCAACAGCGCAGGGCAATATAATCACCTAATTTAAAGTAGCCATTCCTCTTCTTGCTGTGTGCCCATTTAGACAACCCTTATTTTGAGGGAGGGCAATTAAGGGATATTTAGCTGTGCAGAAAAGGAGTCACTTGAGAGACATTAGCCGGCAGTGAGTTGGTGTTTTCTCTGGGTCTGCCGTCTCTGATTACTGTAGGGTGAGACATTGGCTTTATTGAGGATGAATTCAACAAGGAGTCCTCAAACATCTCTCTCTCTTCTTAGACACAGCATCACAGCATCACAGGAAGGCATTGGAGCCAACAGTAGGACTCAGATAGAAGGGGTTTAGGGAAAGGGAGAGAAGGGGACGGATGGAGGTAGGGACGTAGTGTCTAAAGTGCTTGATAATTGTATTTAGTATAATTTTACCACATCATTTTCAAGCAAATACCATCTGTCAAATTGTCAGTACCAGATGCAATGCATGCCCGTTGCTGTGTTTCATTTCAGTCAAGTAACCCTCAGTCTGTCCTCCATCAGCTTTAGTGTATGTTTCATGTGACGAACAATGCGCTGCGTGACACTGACATTGTATGGACATCCGTAGCATTGTGCAGTCTCGCACAGCTGGCAGGCCGCGAAGCCATGGCAACAGTCGTCAACGGTGGTCAGTGGAAAACACGTAGGTGCGTAGGTGGAGGATGTCTGTCTCTGTCGCTGTGTGAAAGCAGCGTGAGCCGCACATCACATTTCCTTGTCTAGGTCTGGTTTTCGCCTGCCTTCAGTTCATCTGAGTCCGCATTGGTTTCTTCGGGACTAGTGTTCCCCCTAAGGACAGTCTGACATGGAGACATTGAAGACACTTCGCAGAAGGTGCAAGCCTTCTCAAACTACCTTTGAGGTCCTTAACAGTTCACACGAATGCCATTCCAACTACATCATTTTCCATGGTTTTAAAAGCCTCCGAAGCCAAGGCACAACAGAGACATTTCTTAAACTGTGTCGTGAGCTAAACAGGAAATAGATAATGCCATATTTTAAGTGAGCTAAACAGGGAATAGTTGATGTGAGTGGCCTGTCTACATGTAAAACTTAAGGGGAGAAATAGAGCACAGTGTTATACGTGTACCCTGATAAACGTCACTCGCAATCCGTCACAGGCCAACTTAATCCTAATTTGTATCATACCACTGTGCTGGAGAGTACAAGCTGTGCAGTTTCGCCAGAGAAGCCTAACTTCATGACGACATCACTGTGAGGCATGTGATGAAGTATAGCCAGCCATCAGTAGACAGATATTCAGGCAAAGAGGGTGTAACTAGGACACACTGACCCCCCAAAAAAGCATGCAGGTCTGGATTCCATCTCACTGCCATAGCCTTTTATCTTCTGAAACACTTGGATTTGATTAGCGTTTTACTTCCTTCCTGCTTTACTTTTAACTTGGAATTTTGGAAAATAAATTCTGCCCATTTAAGCTTTAGCATAGGTCTTGAACAGCTCTTGGATGAGACAACTGGAGTAAACAATATGTATAGAACTCTTGTTCACCCTCAGGATAGAAATGGATTCAGGGCAAGTGGTCCCTGTTGCCTGCTGATTGAAGCCTGGTGATTGAATCCAGACCAGGGGTGTTGTGTGTTTGGGATGGGGTGGATGCGAAGAAGGGTGTCTTAACCCAAACCCCCTTCCTCTGCAAGAACTCATGTTCGTACAGGTGACGTTGTCCGCACTTGTTTAAAGCAGCTTTAAACAAGTGCGGTAAATTTGTCAAGGGTGAAATATTAATTATTATTCTATTGCAGTGTTTCATTGGCTCTTTTCTCGTATCATAGGAGATATCCAGATGAGGAAAGAGAGTCACATAAACAAAAACGAATCCACCAAACGATCATCGAAAGGGCAACAACAGAACTCGTGCAAGTATTTCACGCCGAGTTTCTTCTGCGAATGTTTATTAGACAGGTCGTGACCACTTATGGGATATGTTGTCATTCATTGGACTGTCATCAAGGCTTTTATGGGAGATGTTCCATACGATTCAGGGATTTCAGTGCAGAAGCATGTAGTCACTTGTCTGAATAAAGTGGGCGCGTAGTAACTGAGCGATGTAAACATTTGCATTTTGCTCCACGCTCTGAGTTTACGATGACAGAAGGCATTAGGATGGCCGCCAATGAGTGCATTTCATTCTTTAGTATTTTTCCAGATGCATAAGCCTGGGAGAAACAACTGAGGTAGTAAGTAACATCACACAGAATCAGGCATAGGAATAAACAATTCAACTACCAGTTACAGAGACAGACACATGGCAGGCAGTGGAATACGTCAGGGTTATATATACACCGTACGTTGTACTGTAGTTGAATCACAATAAGCAATTGTCCATACAACCCATGTACACACAACCAGAAATATCAGAGGTGTGAAGCATAATGGAGCATGTGAAACATTATTAGATGTGTGTGTTTGTGTCATGTGTTGGGGAGTAGTAACATTCCACATTCTGTCCCACTGTTAGTCTTTTTGTTAGTCTTTTTGTTATGAATGACTTGACTGTGAAATATGTCGCTCATCAATAGGATCATTCTATGCCAGAATCAACGGTGGGAAATATCAAGCAACGTGCTAAATACGATACTAAAAGAAAATGGCTCTGCCGCTGAACGTGAGCACCACAGGAAGCAGGTTAAAGGTGACAGAGAAAATCCCAAGGCTCAAGATGTATGTGTTCAAGATGACTCAGGTCAGACTGGATATGATGACTATCATGGTCCCATCTCGGAGCCGTACACTTCCAAAGTTTTACGCTGTGAGGGAGGAAGCAGGGAGGGACCTGCACCTTTCAATTATTATTTCTCACTTGTTGGATTAGGCAATGTGTCTCTTTGACGAGCTGTGAGTACATTGCAAGAAGAGCTCAGGATAATATGTATGCAGGCTTCACCCAGACCGTATGTAACATTATGGTCTTTTGGTTAGGTTGCCATTTGCAGACACATTTATGAGGCATTTTGTCTGCAGCCAATTGAAGATGGAATGTATAGTGTCGAGCATTCTCAAAGTATATCCTACTCACTAACCAGTGAGCAGAATGAAGTGGATTGACCCACATAACATAGCAGTGGCCAGTTTGGAATTGAACTGGCAACCTTTTCTCAATAGAGGTGTGGGAGCTTAAACATGTCTTCTGTTTCACTTAATAAACCACTGCTGCTGACCTTTTCTTCTTGATCAGCTTTCCTTCTTGAGTTAAACTCTCTCTCTCTCTCTCTCACTGCTAGGGCTTGAACAGTGAGAGCTCTGCTCAGTTGGGACAAAGCACCCCATGTTGTGTGACACAACACATCTGGAGTTTTGGGATGTTCTGCCACGTTCCTTCCTCCTCTGCAGCACAGGCCGCTGGGTCAGCGTGTCAGCCAAAGTCACACTGGGACTATCAAACTGCCATTTTAGGAGACAAAGGACTTCTCCAGGGGGATCACCAAGTGGCTCCTTCAGATATGAACTCATGTTTACCCAGTGGAGTGAACTCAATGAGTGGCATTGGGAAAAACCCCCTGTAAATAAACGACTTCATAATTGTTTCATTTGGACAGTGCCACAAGGTCTATGTTTCTTTCAGGGAGCAGGGTTGACCAACCTAACACGTTTCCCAGGTTTCCATACTGTAACAAGATTGTAACAAGTGATGACGTCAGTTGATCGTGATCATGCACTTTGATATAGCTGCACTGTAGTGTAATGCAAAAACCCTCCTTTCCTTTTCGTCGGTGGATTTCACTTTGCTGTGCCTCACACATTCTTCAGATGTTTACGTCTCGTTCTGATTACACCGGTATTCAGACTTTGTGTGTGTGTGTGTGTGTGTGTATGAATGTGCGTATAGCCTACATACCCTAATCATGTGCTGCATGTCATTTTCAATCGAGTCCCCTGAGGTTTAACCATGTCCCCTGAGGTTTAACCAGGCCGGTTCAGTTTTAATGTCCCCTATAAGAGCTCTGTACATGAAATATGGACAGTGAAGAAAGTTTCCCAATAAACCCTTGGTCAGCTAGCAAAGCAAATGGTTTGCAATAACTCAAGTGAATATGAGCCTGGAAAGTGTATTGTAAACCCCTCACAGGAGGCCAGTATTAGTCCCTGTGCACCGTGACCCAATGAAACCGCTTTATTTCATTTCTGTGTTTGTAGAAATTGCAGGCAAACCTTGGCCAGGATTGCTCAAATCTGGTCTCACACAAAGCATTGCACAAACTCAGCAATGTCCCCCTAAAGCCCTAATGGCTTTTTCATTTAGAGTTATTTTTAGCCACTAGTTGTGTTTAATATCCTTTTAACAGTAGTGTGACACATAGCCATCATGCATAATTGTAAAGTCTGAGGGTCTCATCTATAGCCCCCCCCCCCCCACTGCAAACAATGTACAGAAGGGGTCTTGCGTAGTGATGAGGTCACAACACATTCATTGGTTTACAGTCATTTCCCAGCATCCATACTCCAAAGGCTGTTGATTCTTTGTAAGTTTCTGTAGAAGCAATGGGGTGAACTTTTTGTTTTGTTTTTTTGTTATCCAATTACACACCGCTGTGACAACCATGCCTAATACAGCCTACAATAATTGTACAACAGGAGGGTGATTGAGTAAACAGCCTATAACAGCATATAAGCTGTTATAGGCTGTTATAGGCTGTTATAAGCTGTTATAAGCTGTTATAGGCTGTTATAACAGTTTACAACAGCCTACAACAACAGCCTATAACAGCTTATAACATCCCATAACAGCCTATAACAGCTTATAATAGCCTATAACAGCCTATAACAGCTTATAACAGCTTATAACAGCCTATAATGTGGGGACCAGCTCAGGCGTTTCTTTTACACACGCTACATTAGGTTACTGTGGCAATGACCCCCAGTCACTCTCACACTGATATCATGAACACGATGAAAACATATATAGAACTGCAAGAAATGTGCTTTAAAACAGCAAAAGTGTCTCACTAGCCTATGGCAAAATGTGTAGATTTGCAGGAAATGTATTGTAACACTGCAACAACAAAAAATCACTGAATATCGGTATGTTGTTGTTGCATTGGTCGATCATCTCTTTTACTTTCTCCACTCGCTCTCCGTGTGCTCCCTTGAGGTGCCCCGCCTTTAGCCCCTCTCCCTGACTCGTTTCCTCTCTGTTCAGAACGGCGGCGCAACATCGCTAACTTCATCAGTAGGTCCACTACAGAGCGGAGTAACCAGCATGGAGCGGGAGCTGTTGCGCACTGACATTGCTGTCCTCCGTGGCATGCATAACCTCCAACCGTACAAGTGTTGTCCTATTCGTGGATTTGAATATTCAGCATAAACCTGTTACAAGGTTTTTTGTTGTTGTAGCTTTTTTCTTTAATCGAAATTGATGATACAGCGAGTTGTGAGGATATAACGACAACGCTCGGTCCGTTACTTTTGCAAGGATTCAAATAACATTTATTTTATTTCCTCGTTCACCTTTGGATAGGCTACTGTATATGTGGATTCTTGTTCTGAACCATGGGCGACTCCGTATTCTTGGAGAGGCACAATTCTTACCTTGTAAGTATTCTGCCTTATGCTTCTCTCATTACTGCCTGTGGTTAAGAAGTACGGTAGTTGAGACATAGACTTCCTCCTTTATTTGTTCATGTTAGAGGACAGAGATGGGAGGATATTGGTTTCCTGAAAGGAAATGACTGACACATTGTGCAGCATCGACATGAATTCAGGCTATGTGCGATGCACACTTGTTTTTCTTCTTCCTGCAGACAGTAGTGTTTTCGCCTCACCTCATTTCAGCTGCTATTCAAATGTAATTCCCATAGAAGCATGCAACTAAAATCGGTTAGTTTCACACCATCCAGTGTCCTTCCCGATAACAAACAGGAGAGGAGAAAGCCAGAGGCAGCTCAGGTCAGTGGTAGGCTGCCTCATGACTCCGGAGAGTTATGTGGCTGGCTGAGTGGATGTTACCACAGAGATGAAGAAAGAACAGTACAAGCAAAGCCAGTCTATGTCTTCTTTTTCCTCACTGCCAGGTCAGGGTTCCAGTGCATTGAGTGCACTCAGGCTTCACATAGAGCTCCGAGCATGGAAAGCAACAGGTTTTGTGTAGCCTACAACGTCCTGTGCTTTTGGAACCTCAGTGTTTCCAATATTTCAAGGACTGAAAATGTTGTAGTTTCCTACCATCAGCCCACAGTCTTCCCTCTTGCTTACTTCACATTCTATGATGCTTCTTATGAGAGAGAGAGAGAGAGAGAGAGAGAGAGAGATAATGATGCAAGGGTCAGAGAGGCAGAGTAGAGGATAGAGAGGCACGCACGCACACAGACACACACACACGCCTTGCACCTGTCAGAATGTGTTGCATGTTTGCTTAATCCCAGCATGCATTAGGGCTCATTCCAAAGTGACACATATGGAGATAACCCTTCATAAACAGGTTTATTGACATGTTTCTGAGACTTAAAAGATAGTGTGTTATGTAATACATTATAGGAGCTCTGAGAGCCAATGACCCCGTGTTGCCACAATGGTGTTTTAAGGTTAAGTGGTTGACTCCATCAGGCACCACAGAGGTGTTAGATAAGGACAAATCAAGTCTATTCTGTCGGTGATCACAGAAAATGCCTGATCTAATGCAACTATAGCCTCATTAGCAATTGTGAGTGGTGTCTTTTGTTTACGTAGTGGAGTCTTATCCAAATCGTAGAGTGACAAAGAACTCTTCTGCTTGTAAATCCTCATGGGTGGTAAGATCAGCGTTGCGGGTTGCTGTCTTTCAACTTGGAAATGATGTGGGGTGATTTCTCCCCATGTGTGAGTAATCTACTGCCCACTGAGGCTGTTCGGTGGGTCGACTTCACTTTATGAGCTATGTTTCTGTGGCGAAGACTCATAAAAGCGTGAGCAAAGATTGAAAAACAATACAGTTTTCTTTGGCTTCGCTGGCCCACACTGTGGTCTCCCAGCTGACATTATTTCCTGAGGGGCATGAAATGTAGTATGTATGAAAAGCCCATGCAAGTGTGTAGCGTCTCATTTGTGGTATCACTCACACACAGTTTACTTAGATAAACAACATGTCCGCTTCTCTCGCCCGCAATTCATTGGTCGTTCAACTTCAACTGTCTCTGGAGTTATGAATGTCATGTGGAGTGTAAGCAAAACATTGCACATATCATATTGCAGAATGCCTTGGTTTTCATTGTAACTATTTAAGCAGACTCCACCTAGCCTTAGACACAGCAACCTGAGTGCTGCTTCCTCGAGTGTGTAGGAGTGGTTTATGGTTGGCTGTTGGTCGTGAACTCTGGCATTCTGACGATGCAGTCCAAGGTTAATATCACTGCCGAAGGATCCCAAAGGTGGTGACAAAGCGTGGAAAGGAGGATTAGGTCCACATAACCTTTCCTCATCACCCTTGCAATAAACAAATTCCATATTCCGTCATTCTGTCCTCTGTGTATAAATATTCCAGATTCCAGTGTTATACTGGTTGGAGACATTGAGGATTTGAAGAGGAGAGAGCAGCACCATGCCTGTTGCCAAGGCATACACTTTGAATCTGTCTTGTAGGCAGCCATGTGGCTCTGCTCTGTTAGGCTCTGCTAGGTTCTGATTGGCTCTACTAGGTTATGCTAAGTTCTGCTAGGCTCTGATAGGCTCTGCTCGCTTCGGAGTGATGCTAGCTCCTCCAGGTGTACTAGAGCTGGCGACCCAATACTCAACCAAGACACAACTCCTCACTGGGGCGGCAGGTAGCCGAGCGGTTTAGAGCGTTGGGCCAGTAACTGAAAGGTCCTTGAGTAAGACACTTTACCCTAATTGCTTTTTACCCTTAGAGCATCTGCTAAATGACAAAAAAAATGATCAGACCCCACAGGGTTGGTTTTCACCCGGTCACCCCTTTGTTCCAGACCATTCCCAGGCGTGTGTTATTACACGGTTGTTATCTAATGTGTTTTGGACCCCCCCCCCCTCCAATGCTTTCTATTTGTTGGGGTTTGAGGTTCCATGATGGATTCTCTCTTCCTCATTTGGCCGAACATCCGCTGCCTGCTTCCTCCTTGACTAGAAATGGTGATGTGTTGATGTCATCTGGATGTCATCTGGTGGCTGGTTGTAGTGTCACGACATTACACAGGATGGCACGTGCTTGTAGCATGGTTAGGGGAAGTGATGTCAGCCTCAGCTGCCACTCACTCTACTGAGGCTGGTTCCTGCCTCTCCGACTTGTATCACTGTTGTCCGAAAGCTGCATCTTTACTCTCCCCTGGCTCTCCATTGTGTCTTTTAACCTTTTACTGCAGTGGGATAACTCAGGGTCACACAGAGTGTTTCTTGGTAGTCTTAAACAGATCTACTTTAGAACAAAAGTGTATACCCCACACATGGTTATGGGCTTAAAAAAAGAAGACACCTGAACCATGTCAGATATAGAGTTGAAATGTATTCAATTTTGAGTTTGTATCCCAATATTACATGTTAAATACATCACATAAGCCTGAAATATAACAACATTGTTTGACATAGAAACAGACATGTTTTTTGAAT
Organism: Oncorhynchus masou masou; assembly: GCF_036934945.1. NCBI lineage: Eukaryota > Metazoa > Chordata > Actinopteri > Salmoniformes > Salmonidae > Oncorhynchus > Oncorhynchus masou. Next base: position 20,193,552 of record NC_088218.1, read on the forward strand.
TTGTATAAATTATGAAATTGTGAAAAATATTAATAACATTCCACCCATGAGGCCACTAGATGGCACTTTGGTCATATGACTGCAGGAAAGGGCTACAGATATGGTACATTATGTGATGTAGCAACAGACCTATTGGCTACTGCGTGCATGTGACTGACTCAGAGAGAGGAAGCAGACAGAAAATCAGACACATTAACTACAGATCGGATTGTTTAATTGTTGATTAATTGAATGACTGATTACATACGTGCTGGTGTTGTCAGCTGACCTTCAAAAGACTTCTGTATCACAGTGGCTGGTCCTCTGTCTCTGTCCCCCTGTCCACACACTCTCTCTCGCCCTCCTGCCTCTCCCCCTAACCGAGGCAACACTGGCCAAAAGGAACCCGCATCCACCCTCTTCCCTATCCTGGAGACATTCAAGAGAGCCTCTTTAGTCTGAGGGCCAAGTACCTGCCCAGACAGGCTCCAAATTCCTCTCATTGTTCTAGTAATAAGTAGATGTTTCGTAACGGGGTCTGGCCCCCTTACCTTTTTCCCGCTCACCTTGTCCTCGTTGTTTCCTGAAGGCTGTTTGCTTTGCCCCAACCACAACCACTCCCTCTGCAAATAGGACTCAGGTGATCGGCCGCACAAAGAAGGCTGTTTCAGGGCACCTGACTCCATGATTAAACACAGTCAGATCCTATGGCATCCAGGATGTTGTCCAGTTCCAACAGTGTTTGAGTAGATTTCTATTGATTCTGATTGAGTTAGAGCTGTTCTAGATCTAACATTTCTATTTCTATCAATGCTTTACTTTTTTTCAGTTACCGGCGATTTCAGTGATTTCAGCCAACATGGTCAAACTAATGATACAGTATAACACGTTGTATTGGACTCTGAGGAAACAGATTCAGTGTGTTGGATCTCTATTTACGGTTGTGTAATCTGACCAGAACCTCACATATAAATACAAGGAATAAGATGTACTGTTTAATATCATTTTCAAAAAACATTTGAAGAGGCCAGACTGATTGCTTATTTGATTTATCTCATGATTTAAGTTGTATTGCAGGATTAAAGCCACCATAACAGCCCAAAGGGGGTCAAATGTTGGACGTTAAAATCGGATGCAGTTATTTTGTTCCAGTGCCCATTTAGCCTGGGACTGGAAAAATCCTGTGGTGTTAGAGGTCATAGGGTCAAAAGGTGAGACAGGGGTCAGCACATCTCTGTCATCTGATTAACTTTTCTGATATGTCTCACTGTGTACGGTCAAAGGTCATGGAGCTCACTGAACTGCAGCCAAGGCAATGTTCAGGATCTCGGGAGTGTGGCTAGGCTAAATCAACCAGCCAGGGGAGAGGAAGATTCAAAGAAAAAGCTTATGCAGCTACACTGAAAAACTTAGATGATGCATGGAAAAATAGTGGGATATGCTTCCGATGGAATTAGTGTCCAAATGAACTCTGGAAGATTCCCTGCTTCCCTGTAAATTCCCCTTGATGATGTAGATATAAAAAGCTTTTTATATAATTTTCCCTGATCAAAAACCTGGAACTCCTTGACAAATTCATGTTCTTTGCTTACATGGAGCCAATTTCCTGCAGTGCCCAAGAAGGAGATTGATTGGATAGAAAGGACATTCCCACTTGATTTCACATCTACACTTGAATGCTCCGAAGAGTTATCGTTGCAAAGAGCGAACGAACATAGCACTTTATTGTAGACTGTAAAGTGAGTGTAATGGTTCTACGTTCAATTTCTATTCCTGGAAACAGAAGCACTGCCAATCTAGATGATGAAGAGCACATATTCTACCATATAAGGAGAATTCTGCAGACAACTTATTCACAGAAGGTTACAGGCCTAAGAGGGCTTGTGGTGATTTTATGTGTAAATGGGTGTTTACGCTTGAGTGCTCGTGTGAGTGAATGTGTGTGTGTGTGTTGTGGCATTCACAGGTCTGTGTATGGGTGGCCATAGTTAATTCAAGCCCAGTGTGTGACCTCTTAGCTCATGCTGATGTGGCTGGGGACACTTTGCTTCTTGAAAGTCCAATAACTTGAAAATGTGACAGCTGACACGCAAAACATTTCGGGACTGTATCGACAGTGGACTACTGAAAAACATTTCGGGACTGTATCGACAGTGGACTACGGGGGAAAAAAACGGCAAAAGATCGTTTTTGAGTGGATTTTCCCTTTACGAGTAGATAAGCTTGTTTCCATGCTGAGGTGAGGAATGTCAGGCCGACAAGTGTGTCTACATATACAACACATACAACACGCACGCACGCACACACACACACACACACATAGTGTGTGACCTCATCATCATACACTGAGGCCGAACAAGGTTAAGCATCACTGATTAGTGAATTTTCAACTACACTGACATTCCACTCAATATATTATATTTACCACATCAAAGCTCTGACATCAGGATGACATTCCTCATCATTACAGCTGAATGGCTACATCCTTCACTTTCAACTGGATGCGGTAAACATTGCATGTGACTGAACAAAAACCAGAATGTGCTTGTCTCCCCCACTCTCCTGGTATGTTTGCTGATAGCTCACAGGATAGCTCAGAGGATTCCAACAGGAAGGGTCAGAGGTGCATGGCACAGAGGAAACACCAACGGGATGAACGGGAGACCGAACAACCATCCGTCAGAAGTGATGTGGGGCTTGAGGGCTGTCTCCTCTGCCTTCAGTCTCTCTTCTATCTCATCTCCAGCGTGTGGACATTTATCTCGTGTTGTGACAGCCTCGTGGGGTTAGACTGAGCGACTCTCTCTCAATGGACTGAGGGAGAAAGTGCCTTTAGGAAGTGAAAGTTGTTTGTCACTTTTTCCATGTTTTGAGTTCAAGAGGAAAGAGATGTCAGTGGTCAATGTCAAAGTCAATGTTCTGTAGGTGAAGCCATGACGGACCTTTCCCTTTTGCCAGTAACGTCACAACATCAACCAAGGCCTCCTCGTTAGTATATATCCCATGTCTAGAGCTAGCTGTGTATTCCCAATGAGACCCCCCCCCCCACCAAACTCAACGCAGAAATATCAAAGAGCTTCCCACTTTGTTGCACAGGGTTCCTGTGATGTCAGAGAACGAAAGAGAAAGAGAGAACAAAACGATGGTGTGATCCTTCTTTTTGAGTCTCAGGTCTGTGAAAAGGCAGCAAGGCTACCCCCCCACCCTCTCTCTTAGACCCTCAGGAGGATAGAGCCCAGTTTGATTTGGAGGGTCCTTGTCTAAGAAAACATTCAGTGAAGACCGTTAAGGTCCAGCACTTTATCTCTTCCCTTGCCAAGTCCTACAGAGTATAAAAGGCTGGGTGGTTCTGGTGACAGCTAGCAGATAGCTGGATTAATGGCCAGACCTCCTGCTTTCCAAGAGGAATCGATTTTAATTGTGGTAAAGAAGTCCAAAAAGAAGGTGAAATCATGCCTTTATTTAACTAGGCAAGTCAGTTAAGAACAAATTCTTATTTTCAATGACGGCCTAGGAACAGTGGGTTAACTGCCTGTTCAGGGGTAAAATGACAGAACCTTGTGAGCTCTGGGATTTGAACTTTCAACCTTCCGGTTACTAGTCCAACACTCTAACCACTAGGCTACCCTGCCGCCCCAAGTATACAGATACACGGTGTGATTAAGAAACTGAAAAATATCGGACTAAATTGTACTTTTAGAAAGGGTGGACCCAAATGGATTCGCAAAAAGAACATTGTCAACAGGGATTGTCATTTCTTTATACAGCAGAAGTGCTCTCAAAGTTTCGGAGCTTAGGCTGTATTATGGCCTGTTGATGATTCACCAAGGAACGGATCTCTCCAGGATTTGTGTAGTTATGAAATGACACTTTTAGTGGAAGAGTCTTTCTAATAGGTAGTTTGGGAGTCATTTGTCACTATGAGGGATGTTGAAGAGGAAGCTGTGAGGGCAGGAGAACAGAATTAAGTCATTGTCTTATAAACACACTGATGTATCACTATCTGGGGAACTATTGTGTGTGTGTGTGTGTGTGTGTGTGTGTGTGTGTGTGTGTGTGTGTGTGTGTGTGTGTGTGTGTGTGTGTGTGTGTGTGTGTGTGTGTGTGTGTGTGTGTGTGTGTGTGTGTGTGTGTGTGTGTGTGTGTGTGTGTGTGTGTGTGTGCATGTGTGGAAGGAAAGCAGTGCATGTGTCGACCTGACAGCCTACCAGTGTTAGACTATGTTTATAGTGGAGTGATACCGTACCGTATGCTAATTAAAAAATGCCTCATTAACACTCATCAACAAGAATTCAAACTGTTGAACGACATTCATCATCATAAACAAATGAATTGATTGGATAGAACACTGACTACACCCCACAGTTCAAATGCCCATGGTAACACTCGGCTAAAAGGGAAAGTTGTCCACAACACTGGACTCCGAAGAGGTCAGCTGAAGGTTGCGGTGCTGGAGGGAGGAGGTATAGAGCCGGGCAACTCGGATCGATAATTTGCCAGGAAAATGAATAAAGCACCATCCTCCCACTCCGTGACCGAACCGACCTGACTGATGTGCAGGGCCCTGGTGCTGGAAAGCTGGGCACTGAGCGGCTGTTCTGTGTTGAAGGTGTTTAAAAGTCAAGGACTCTTTCCCTCGCTCGCATGCACACACACACACGCACACACACACACGCACGCACACACACACACACACACACACGCATACCTGCCGGAAGTGACACTTGTCTCACACTTACTGAGCAGAGAGAAATTAGCAGCAATGACTGACTGTGGCAGCTTGTGACGTTGCGAGTCATTGTTCAATCAAATCCAACTGTTAAATCAAACTGTGGTTGTGTTATTGTGCACAAAACAACTCAACTGGGGTAGAGATAAGGACATAATTATCTTTCGGCAATTTCAACATACATGCCACACACACAGCCTGCATACATATGAATGCACGGATGCACACGCCCACAGATGCATACACAGATGCGCATGCACCCACACACACACACACACACACACACACACACACACACACACACACACACACACACACACACACACACACACACACACACACACACACACACACACACACACACACACACACACACACACACACACACACACAGTCTAACAAAAAAATAAACAAACTCTGAAAAGCTTTTCTCTGAGGTGGAAGAAAGTGATGGTGACCTTTTGTGCCACGGTCAGATATCATCCAGGTCATACCGGGGCCAGGCATTCTCATTCAGCCATGGAGATTCTCTTTGTCCAAGAGAAAGTTCTGTAAGAAGTCCTTTCCTATTGGTCATTTCACCTACTGAGTGAACAGTTGGCATATACGTAGGCATTCATGACACAGTCCATGACAAAGTGGTGCTGCATCAACAGCAACCCGCCGAGCACAGCCGTCAATTCCACGTCTATTCCACATTGGTTCAACGTAATTTAATTGAAACAGCGTGGACACAGCATTGATTTAACCAGGGTGAAGTACCTGAGGTGGTTTTCAAGTGACACAATGGAGGACACCATTTGAGTTCTTCCATTCTATAGATCAGGGGTTCTTAAACTTTTTCATCTCGAGACCCAAATGCGTAGCCTCCTCCAACAACCCAAATTATGAAGAAATAGTGTGTGATGTATTTTCAAAATTCGCGACCCACCTCTCACATGCCCACGGCCCACTTTGGCTCCCGACCCATAGTTTAATGAAACCCTGATGTATGTTGAATGAATAATGGCCCGTCAAAAGTTGACAGGAGAATTACAGGACAGGATAAATGTACTGTAATGACCTCTCCATCAGGACATCTGAGAAACACCTTTACAGGCCCCTTGCGTATCCGTTCTGGTTATGAATCGCCTTCATTTTCAGGCTGCTTAAGTCAGCACAGCCATAACACTCTGTAACCATCAATCACATTCTCATGAACGTCTGATGGCTTCTTAGAGTCTTAGCGTGTAGCGAGTGTAAACGGTGCCATGTGTCTCGTAAAGGGGCAGTGCCTGGTGCTCAGCCTTCCCCCTGTCACCAAAGCTTTAAACCAGCCCAGTGGAACCAAACAGTGTTGTAATCCCTGTTTTTTTAACAGGGCCTGTCGAAGTGAGGACTAGGTAACGGATGGAATGCAGTGTGGCTTGGGGCTCGATCACAGCGGGCTAGTTTGAGCGTTTTTTAAGCGCTGTTAAAGAGTGGCCCATGCCATTTTGCTAAAGAAGCTCTCGTAAGAGCCAGAGCTGCCGTGACATCACATTAACAGGCCTCAAGGGCCACAGATTTAGTCTGTCTGGGCTCGAGAAATGATGCGAGTGGTTGGCAGGGGGTGTGAAATGTCACAGCGAGTGTAGCGTGTCTGGAGGTCCCCGGTGTGTTTGTTATCCAGCAAACAAACACTGGTTTCCTGAAAAGCGAGAGGAGAGAGGGAAGGACGAGAGGAAAGGAAACGAAGAGGAGAGGAGTTAATACATTTAATAAATAAATAAAGTTAATAAATAAATAAAATGTTTCACTTTTCTGGCCCCCACAGAAAACCTCCAGTCTTGATGGTGGAACATTGTGAAATATTGTGTTGTTGTTTTTCTCTAGTTATTGGTCCTAAGAAAACCACCTTAAGCAACCAAAGTTTCTCCGAAACCAACTAGCGGATCATGTGGCTCGATATGGTCGTTCAGCTTGATTGCTCCTGATTGATTCTCTATTTATTTCCAGACGTCCCGACTGAGGAGGGTGATTGAGTGGCACATTATTTCTTGGGGAATGGGTTATGTAGTGATATGTTCTCATGCCGTGGGTATGGCAGAGTGTTCTCTCGGAGCGATCTGTGGGAAACCAATGCCCAGTGGGCTAGATAGCAAACACACTGCCTACTAGACAGATGAAGCAGCAGAGAGGGGGAAAGAGACCAGAAGCTGCTGGCTACTGAAGCTAACGTCTGCAGTTAAGAGTTCCTAGAGTTATTGACACACATTGGAAGGCCATACTTAAAACATGCCTCAGCTATACTGTCATTCCACCTCTGATTTGGGCATAGTCTATAACTCACAGCACTATAATTAACTAAGTTGGACAAAGGTAATTTCATTCAATATCAGCCACTCCCCTTTCACCTAACCAAAACCTCATGTTTTGCCTCGGGTCACAAGTTTGACCACCCTGGTAGCTTTGACATCAAAGGACAATTGAAAACTAATGGAGTACGTTGTCTGTTGTAAACACAGAACCGCGGTGCCATTGTGGCCTGGACAGTAAATTTATCAGAGTAAATTTTACTCAAATTGAATACAATTATACACAACAGAAGATAACATTTGGTCCCAGTCTAAATAGAGTAATAATTACTCTTGTTGCAGAGTTCAATTTTCAAAGTTATTTATTTATTATTTATTCTACTTTATTCAGTGCTTACATTTAACGCCACAAACTGTAATTCACTCTGTTTAGCTTAACATGGAAACAACTCTACTGCCAATTCACTCAATATAGAATTTAATATTATCTGTGGAAAGTGTCATTTCTTACACAAATTGAATACATTTTTACTCAACAAAGATAACGTTTGGTCCCAGTCTAAATAGAGTGAAGGTTACTCTTGTTTCAGAGTTCATTTTTTGGGGGGAGTTATTTCTACTTTATTCAGTCTTTATATAACTCTACAAACTGTAATTTACTCAATTTAGCTTAAAATGAGAACTCAATTCACTCAATATAGAATTTAATATTATCAGTTAAGATTGGCATTTGTACAACCAAACTTAATGTCAATAAATCAAAAGTCCACATTTAACAGAGCACTTTATTCTTAAATATAAGACACTTGCAGTACACACATCAAAATACTGATGATAATAAAATACAATTGTGGACTGAAATGAAATGTTGGCCACTTTAAATGAAATGAAATGGTTCACTTTAATACATGTACATAGAAAAAAAGCTCAATATTGAAATTCAATACATCTAACACTGACATGGAGGATCTTGTGAAACTGGCGTCTCGCACATCAAAACCACTGATGATAAAATAAAACTATGGCCTCTGTAAAATGACATTTTGGCATCTGTCCCCCCTTTATTAAAAGTAAATGAAAAAAGCCTATATTGCAATACAATACATCTTGGTTTTAAAGAGCTTACTGTGCAGTTTTTAGAATGACAGGAAACAGTATGGGACATTAAACAAAGTTGAATCCTCACAGCTGTAAGACATCTGTATATCAAATGCTTTGTGACAGAAAAGCTCTTTAACATCAACTACATAAGGTCCCTCTGTTGTACACCCAACTCTATATGAATTAAAATGCTCATCAAGACATATTGTTTTGTAGGGCAAATGTAACCAACCAGTAACCTTTCATCGTTAACAACAACATGGTGGATTTTCTGACAAACTTGCATCTCACAATGAACTTTAAGATAAACAACTAAACCTGAACAATACATATTTCCATAGTTTTTGGCCCATTTAATATTCAAAACCACGGTGTCAATTGGTACCTGAAGAGTCTCAGCCATCTCACAGCCCCATTCTACCACATTTAAAGATAAAATTTTACCTGGACCGATCATGACTGTTGATGTCAAATGTCTGCCAACTGTATACTATTTGACTTCGGTGTTTTTTTGCCAATGTTTTTAGTTACATTTATTAAAGCTTTTTCATTGTTTTTGAAAGAAATTATGCTTAGCTTCATAGCGCATGCACCAGCTATGCAAAACCGGTCCAATTTTAAGTGTACGCTTCGGTAGCAGCCTCTTTTTGGAAAAAAATGCTTGAATGACCCATGGTGTTCTGCGATTAAGTGTTTAAAAAAAATTTAATACCCTTTGATATCATTGGATAAAATACAATGTTTAGTATCTGAAGCAACAGCAACAGTAAATACCAGTGTAGATCATTTGGACAAACTAAGTCTCCAAAGAGAAGTGGTAGATTGAGAAGTAAAACACCAGGACTGGATAGCATTTAACCCCAAGTCATCAGAGTCCTCTCCTAAATTCACTGCAGGACGTTTGTTGTTTTGCTCCATGTAACCATAGTTAAAGCTCTTTATTCTCCTGTCTATTTCATTTGATGTTGTGTACTTGTCTATCAAGTGCAGTATTAGCAGTTTCATTTCATATTGGGCCACTCCCTCCAAGATATCATGCATAATATCGACAGGGACATTTTCACATGTATTGAAGTACCTCAAGGAGGCTAGAATGCAAGAACGTTTAACACCCATCACATAGGGAAGACTGGGATTTGTCTCCTTTTTTGGCAGTGTTCTGCACGAAGTGCTCGAGTTCGCATAACTATCTTGGGTGAATCTTGATCAACGTCTGAAAGCCCTCTTTCTCAGCAAGACAGAAGCGGCAACAATATCTGGCACTGAATGGTTTAACAAAAACAAATAAACAGTGAAGACCAAGGTTGTCACCTGTAACTTGGGACAATAGTTCCATACACTGGTTGATCATACAAGGGGATCATAATTCCATCCCTCTCAAGTTCTTTAATATCCTGCACAACTGGGTCAGGTATTTTAGAAAAGCCATATGCTTTAATGTCTTGGGCATGAAATAAAGCAACCAAATGAATATTAAGCAGAAATTAGTTGAACTTTGGAGAAAACTAGACAAAACTAGAAATAGATTGCTCCTAATTTGTCTTCCCCGTTTTGATCCAAGAGGATATGCGGTTTCAAAATCATCATAGAGAAGCTGTATCTGAATTGCTTCTGTTTTGAAAATAGAGAGTGGCTCATGAACAGATCTCCATCACATCAGTCATAAGGTCTTCTTGAACTGGAATCGGTCTACATCATCTCCTTTATATTCATCAACTGTCATGTTTTCAAAATTGGGATGTAAACAAATGCATCAGTAACAACAATTTGATCATAGCCTCCAGTAGTCCAATTGCGTTGTGTATCAAATCTAATACCAAGAACGTATTCACTGGGTCTACCCTTCCCCACTTTTCTGTAAAATACTGTCTCCTCTTACTTTCAGAATTTAATACACCAAAAGGATTTTAATTTTTTTCAAAACACTGATCAATTTTACACTCAATGTCACTTTTAATAGGCTCCACTTTTTAATAGGATTCATTAGCTTCATTATGAATATCGTCAACTATCTCTTCCATGAAAATGACCCAAGAGTTAATAGTTGTTTCACCTACACCTGCCACTTTAAGTTCAGCTATGGTTGCAGCGTAGCTGTCTACAAGACTCTTATCGACAAGGGCTGATTCAGAAGAGGATCTTGTTGATGGCAAGTCATCAAAATGACTCACTGCTACATATTCAGCTGTAGAGGGGCCTTCACCATGATCAGAACAAGGTTCATGTGCTTTATAAAGATGCCTTTTGAACTCAGAAAAAGTGCCATAATCTTGTGAACAACCAGCCTGACCGCATTTAAGACAAAGTGTCTTTCCAGGACAAAGTCCGTGGACCAACTTCAAGTGTTTTGTCAAGGAATTATTTTAGATGAATGATATCAAAACGTTTCTGTGTGAAATGAAAAAGGTTATTTCCTATGCTGCGTTTTAACTGTTTGTAACTTCAAAACTTTTAGTAACTCAAAGCAGCACCCGAGCCCTCAACTCTGCAACCCTAGGATTAACCTTAGCGGTATCAACATCAATTTCATTAATTGTGGTTTGCAAGAAGTTGCACACATTTATCAGATCCTGGTTGTACAAGGTACCAAAGACAAAATTTGCTTTGAAAAGCTCATCAAAACAGGCAAGAGAGTCTGGTGACATACAAGGTATTGCATGTTTGTCAATCACAATGAAGTACTTGTGAGTCACACTCCTCTGGGTCCCCACAGAAAGCAGATAGGGTTGAAGGCTTTCCGTGATGCTCTCCAGATGCCCCTGGATGCTGGTCCCAGTCTGTGACACAATAACTTCATTAGTGTGTTATTAAAATGAGTCATGGTTCGCAAACAGTTTGTGAAAATATAAATTACAGCTACACATGACCTTACCATGATCTGTCCATAATCATCAAAGTAGTAATTAGGATTAGGAATGGGGACAGAATAGTCAACTGTAACCTCACCTTGATAAACTTCACAATGTGGTCACTGGCGTGTCTGGATGAGATTTTTCCTGGTTTCTTGCAGCCATGAGGTGACAGAAGGTGGACAAGGACCAAAATGGATGACATGTCACTGTCCCGTCCTGAAAGTACCTAATTTTCACTGAAAGTTACATCATTCCATTTTGCTTTCAAAAACAATGCTCCCTTCCATTAGTATAATCATTTTATTCCACATACCATTTTCCACTTATCATTACATTTATATTACATTTAAGTTATTTAGCAGACGCTCTTATCCAGAGCGACTTACAAATTGGTGAATTCACCTTCTGACATCAGTGGAACAGCCACTTTACAATAGTTCATCTAAATCATTTAAGGGGGGGGGTGAGAAGGATTGCTTTATCCTATCCTAGATATTCCTTGAAGAGGTGGGGTTTCAGGTGTCTCCGGAAGGTGGTGATTGACTCCGCTGTCCTGGCGTCGTGAGGGAGTTTGTTCCACCATTGGGGGGCCAGAGCAGCGAACAGTTTTGACTGGGCTGAGCGGGAACTATACTTCCTCAGTGGTAGGGAGGCGAGCAGGCCAGAGGTGGATGAACGCAGTGCCCTTGTTTGGGTGTAGGGCCTGATCAGAGCCTGGAGGTACTGCGGTGCCGTTCCCCTCACAGCTCCGTAGGCAAGCACCATGGTCTTGTAGCGGATGCGAGCTTCAACTGGAAGCCAGTGGAGAGAGCGGAGGAGCGGGGTGACGTGAGAGAACTTGGGAAGGTTGAACAACAGACGGGCTGCGGCGTTCTGGATGAGTTGTAGGGGTTTAATGGCACAGGCAGGGAGCCCAGCCAACAGCGAGTTGCAGTAATCCAGACGGGAGATGACAAGTGCCTGGATTAGGACCTGCGCCGCTTCCTGTGTGAGGCAGGGGCGTACTCTGCGGATGTTGTAGAGCATGAACCTACAGGAACGGGCCACCGCCTTGATGTTAGTTGAGAACGACAGGGTGTTGTCCAGGATCACGCCAAGGTTCTTAGCGCTCTGGGAGGAGGAAACAATGGAGTTGTCAACCGTGATGGCGAGATCATGGAACGGGCAGTCCTTCCCTGGGAGGAAGAGCAGCTCCGTCTTGCCGAGGTTCAGCTTGAGGTGGTGATCCATCATCCACACTGATATGTCTGCCAGACATGCAGAGATGCGATTCGCCACCTGGTCATCAGAAGGGGGAAAGGAGAAGATTAATTGTGTGTCGTCTGCATAGCAATGATAGGAGAGACCATGTGAGGTTATGACAGAGCCAAGTGACTTGGTGTATAGCGAGAATAGGAGAGGGCCTAGAACAGAGCCCTGGGGGACACCAGTGGTGAGAGCGCGTGGCGAGGAGACAGATTCTCGCCACGCCACCTGGTAGGAGCGACCTGTCAGGTAGGACGCAATCCAAGCGTGGGCCGCACCGGAGATGCCCAACTCGGAGAGGGTGGAGAGGAGGATCTGATGGTTCACAGTGTCGAAGGCAGCCGATAGGTCTAGAAGGATGAGAGCAGAGGAGAGAGAGTTAGCTTTAGCAGTGCGGAGCGCCTCCGTGATACAGAGAAGAGCAGTCTCAGTTGAATGACTAGTCTTGAAACCTGACTGATTTGGATCAAGAAGGTCATTCTGAGAGAGATAGCGGGAGAGCTGGCCAAGGACGGCACGTTCAAGAGTTTTGGAGAGAAAAGAAAGAAGGGATACTGGTCTGTAGTTGCTGACATCGGAGGGATCGAGTGTAGGTTTTTTCAGAAGGGGTGCAACTCTCGCTCTCTTGAAGACGGAAGGGACGTAGCCAGCGGTCAGGGATGAGTTGATGAGCGAGGTGAGGTAAGGGAGAAGGTCTCCGGAAATGGTCTGGAGAAGAGAGGAGGGGATAGGGTCAATCGGGCAGGTTGTTGGGCGGCCGGCCGTCACAAGAAGCGAGATTTCATCTGGAGAGAGAGGGGAGAAAGAGGTCAGAGCACAGGGTAGGGCAGTGTGAGCAGAACCAGCGGTGTCGTTTGACTTAGCAAACGAGGATCGGATGTCGTCGACCTTCTTTTCAAAATGGTTGACGAAGTCATCTGCAGAGAGGGAGGAGGGGGGGAGGAGGATTCAGGAGGGAGGAGAAGGTGGCAAAGAGCTTCCTAGGGTTAGAGGCAGATGCTTGGAATTTAGAGTGGAAGAAAGTGGCTTTAGCAGCAGAGATAGAGGAGGAGAATGTAGAGAGGAGGGAGTGAAAGGATGCCAGGTCCGCAGGGAGGCGAGTTTTCCTCCATTTCCGCTCGGCTGCCCGGAGCACTGTTCTGTGAGCTCGCAGTGAGTCGTCGAGCCACGGAGCGGGAGGGGAGGACCGAGCCGGCCTGGAGGATAGGGGACATAGAGAGTCAAAGGATGCAGAAAGGGAAGAGAGGAGGGTTGAGGAGGCAGAATCAGGAGATAGGTTGGAGAAGGTATGAGCAGAGGGAAGAGATGATAGGATGGAAGAGGAGAGAGTAGCGGGGGAGAGAGAGCGAAGGTTGGGACGGCGCGATACCATCCGAGTAGGGGCAGTGTGGGAAGTGTTGGATGAGAGCGAGAGGGAAAAGGATACAAGGTAGTGGTCGGAGACTTGGATGGGAGTTGCAATGAGGTTAGTGGAAGAACAGCATCTAGTAAAGATGAGGTCGAGCGTATTGCCTGCCTTGTGAGTAGGGGGGGAAGGTGAGAGGGTGTGGTCAAAGGAGGAGAGGAGTGGAAAGAAGGAGGCAGAGAGGAATGAGTCAAAGGTAGACGTGGGGAGGTTAAAGTCGCCCAGGACTGTGAGAGGTGAGCCGTCCTCAGGAAAGGAGCTTATCAAGGCATCAAGCTCATTGATGAACTCTCCAAGGGAACCTGGAGGGCGATAAATGATAAGGATGTTAAGCTTGAAAGGGCTGGTAACTGTGACAGCATGGAATTCAAAGGAGGCGATAGACAGATGGGTAAGGGGAGAAAGAGAGAATGACCACTTGGGAGAGATGAGGATCCCGGTGCCACCACCCCGCTGACCAGAAGCTCTCGGGGTGTGCGAGAACACGTGGGCGGACGAAGAGAGAGCAGTAGGAGTAGCAGTGTTGTCTGTGGTGATCCAGGTTTCCGTCAGTGCCAAGAAGTCGAGGGACTGGAGGGAGGCATAGGCTGAGATGAACTCTGCCTTGTTGGCCGCAGATCGGTAGTTCCAGAGGCTACCGGAGACCTGGAACTCCACGTGGGTCGTGCGCGCTGGGACCACCAGATTAGGGTGGCCGCGGCCACGCGGTGTGGAGCGTTTGTATGGTCTGTGCAGAGAGGAGAGAACAGGGATAGATAGACACATAGTTGACAGGCTACAGAAGAGGCTACGCTAATGCAAAGGAGATTGGAATGACAAGTGGACTACACTTATCGAATGTTCAGAACGTTAAGCTTACGTAGCAAGAATCTTATTGACTAAAATGATTGAAATGATACAGTACTGCTGGAGTAGGCTAGCTGGCAGTGGCTACGTTGTTGACACTACACTAATCAAGTCGTTCCGTCGAGTGTAATAGTTACTACAGTGCTGCTATTCGGGGCTAGCTGGCTAGCTAGCAGTGTTGATTACGTAACGTTACGTTAAAAGAACGACAATAGCTGGCTAGCTAACCTAGAAAATCGCTCCAGACTACACAATTGTCTTAGATACAAAGACGGCTATGTAGCTAGCTAGCTACGATCAAACAAATCAAACCGTTGTACTGTAATGAAGTGAAATGAAAATGTGATACTACCTGTGGAGCGAGGCGGAATGTTGACCGGGTTGTTGAAGTTCAATTCGGAAGACGTTGGCTAGCTGTAGGCTAGCTAGCTAGCAGTGACTCCTACGTTAAGGACGACAAATAGCTGGCTAGCTAACCTCGATAAATTAAGATAATCACTCTAAGTCTACACACTCTAAACTACACAATTACCTTGGATACGAAGACAGCAAAGACAACTATGTAGCTAGCTAACACTACACTAATCGAGTCGTTGAGTGTAATAGTTTCTACAGTGCTAGTGGACGTTAGCTAGCTGCTGTGCTAGTGGACGTTAGCTAGCTGCTGGGCAGAAAGCAGTGTAGACTACGTTAGGACGACGAAATACGATAATTACGCAATTATCTTTGATACAAAGACGGCTATGTAGCTAGCTAAGAAGAAATTGCTAAGATTAGACAAATGTCTGTTGTGGATTCAGCATTTTGAACCAGGTCTTGCAGGTCGCCTGTCTGTGTGAGGCCATGGCTTTGGTCAATTTATTTATTTTTATTTCACCTTTATTTAACCAGGTAGGCTAGTTGAGAGCAAGTTCTCATTTACAACTGCGCCTGGCCAAGATAAAGCAAAGCAGTTCGATACATACAACAACACAGTTACACATGGAATAAACAAACATACAGTCAATAATCTAGTAGAAAAAAATAGAAAAAAGTCTATATACAGTGTGCAAATGAGGTAAGATAAGGGAGGTGAGGTAATAAATAGACCATGGTGGCGAAGAAATTGCAATATAGCAATTAAACACTGGAATGGTAGATGTGCAGATGATGAATGTGCAAGTAGAGATACTGGGGTGCAAAGGAGCAAGATAAATAAATACAGTATGGGGATGAGGTAGTTGGATGGGCTATTTACAGATGGGCTATGTTCAGGTGCAGTGATCTGTGAGCTGCTCTGACAGCTGGTGCTTAAAGCGAGTGAGGGAAATATGTGTCTCCAGCTTCAGTGATTTTTGCAGTTCGTTCCAGTGATTGGCAGCAGAGAACTGGAAGGAGAGGCAAGTGAGATATAACTGCTGGAGCACGTGCTACGGGGTGGGTGCTGCTATGGTGACCAGTGAGCTGAGATAAAGCGGGGCTTTACCTAGCAAAAACTTGTAGATGACCTGGAGCCAATGGGTTTGGTGACAAGTATGAAGTGTGGGCCAGCGAACGAGAGTGTACTGGTCGCAGTGGTGGGTAGTATATTTTATTTTTATTTATTTATTTTACTAGGCAAGTCAGTTAAGAACAAATTCTTATTTTCAATGACGGCCTAGGAACAGTGGGTTAACTGCCTGTTCAGGGGCAGAACGACAGATTTGTACCTTGTCAGCTCGGGGATTCAAACTTCCAACCTTTCGGTTACTAGTCCAACGCTCTTACCACAAGGCCACCCCTTTGGTGACAAAACGGATGGCACTGTGATAGACTGCATCCAATTTGTTGAGTAGAGTGTTGGGGGCTATTTTGTAAATGACATCGCCGAAGTTGAGGATCAGTAGGATGGTCAGTTTTACGAGGGTATGTTTGGCAGCATGAGTGAAGGATGCTTTGTTACGAAATAGGAAGCCGATTCTAGATTACATTTTTGATTGGAGATGCTTAATGTGAGTCTGGAAGGAGAGTTTACAGTCTAACCAGACACCTAGGTATTTGTAGTTGTCTGCATGTTCTAAGTCAGAACCATCCAGAGTGGTGATGCTGGAGGGGCAGGTGTGGGCAGCGATCGGTTGAAGAGCATGCATTTAGTTTTACTTGCATTTAAGAGCAGCTGGAGGCCACGGAAGGAGAGTTGTATGGCATTGAAGCTTGTCTGGAGGTTAGTTAACACAGTGTCCAAAGAAGGGCCAGAAGTATACAGAATGGTGTCGTCTGCGTAGAGGTGGATCAGAGAATCACCAGCAGCAAGAGCGACATCATTGATGTTTACAGAGAAGAGAGTCGGCCCGAGAATTAAACCCTGTGGCACCTCCATAGAGACTGCCAGAGGTCCGGACAACAGGCCCCCCAATTTGACACACTGATTTCTGTCTTGAGAAGTAGTTGGTGAACCAGGCGAGGCAATCATTTGAGAAACCAAGGCTGTTGAGTCTGCCGATAAGAATGTGGTGATTGACAGAGTCGAAAGCCTTGGCCAGGTCGATGGATACGGCTGAACAGTAATGTCTCTTATCGATGGCGGTTATGATATCATTTAGGACCTTGAGTGTGGCTGAGGTGCACCCATGACCAGCTCGGAAACCAGATTGCATAGCGGAGAAGGCATGGTGGGATTCGGAATGGTCAGTAATCTGTTTGTTAACTTGGCTTTTCAAGACCTTAGAAAGGCAGGGTAGGATAGATATAGGTCTGTAGCAGTTTGGGTCTAGAGTGTCTCCCCCTTTGAAGAGGGGGATGACCGCGGCTGCTTTCCAATCTTTGGGAATCTCAAACGATACGAAAGAGAGGTTGAACAGGCTAGTAATAGGGGTTGCAACCTTTCGACAGATACTTTTAGAAAGAGAGGGTCCAGATTGTCTAGCCCGGCTGATTTGTAGGGCTCCAAATTTTGCAGATTTTTCAGAACATCAGCTATCTGGATTTAGGAGAAATGGGGGATGCTTGGGCAAGTTGCTGTGGGGGGTGCAGGGCTGTTGACCGGGGTAGGTGTAGCCAGGTGGAAAGCATGGCCAGCCGTAGAAAAGTCCTTTTTGAAATTCTCAATTATAGTGGGTTTATCGGTGGTAACAGTGTTTCCTAACCTCAGTGCAGTGGGCAGCTGGGACGAGGTGCTCTTATTCTTATAAAACTACAGATGTGCCCATAGATGAATAATTGCTCATTCAACAGGTCTGCCCCTCGCAGTGCAGAACTTAACTAGGCTATTATACCACCAGAGTTGAGCTTAGGAGAGATGGCAGAGATGGTAGGCATAGAGACATGTTAACAGATATTTTGTTTGAATAAAAACATCACCCGACAGTAAAACAACAATTTAAATATTGACATTCTGAAAAATGTTTAAGGTGTAAGAGTCCCGGAGAGTGAAAAAGGCTAGACTTCGTTTTTTAATGTACTTACATAACCAAACTTGCTCCTAGGATCGGACAGGTATGGGAACAAGGCAATGATGCCCTTCAAGTTTGGCATTTGTTTGAACTGGATATTTTGCAGTACTTACATGAGATAGACGATTATCCTCGGCTGTCTTTGTTGTAGCAGGACTCTGCTGCAATATAATGGTGTCATTGGAGTCCCCCTCATTGTCTCCACTGTATTTTGATAAGGAGCTGCTTGCAGAGGAGCTCAACGAATCTAGCACTCATGTAAACATTTAACTGGTGTGATTAACACTGTAATTACAACACAATTTAGGTGGAAACATCCATTATTATGATTAGAGGACTTTTGTTAATGACAAGGGAATGCAAAAATGTAACATTTTGAATTGATTAGGCCCACTACTGTTCTAAAAGGGGTGGGTGAGGTGAGCACAGAAACAAAGATCATTTTAAAATATCAAAATGAGAAAAGAAAATCAGCAGATATTTTATTGGCAACTGTGAAGACAAAATAAGATTGCACAACCTTATTGATTAAATATGTTGTGTATTTTTAGAGAAAAACCAGAACAGAAGACAGAAATCAAGAGGTCATCTTTACGTGAACATCCGTAAACCCAAAACTGGCTTAGTGCTCCTTTCCACGTCAATTCCAATTATATGCAGCCTACAGCCTGTCTACTACTGCCACGTACTGAATTATTAGAACAGCAGACTGAGTATTATAGCAATACGCCACAGGTAGCTATCAACACTGCGCTCATTGTAGAGGCATCCAAATGTTAGTATCACTTATTCTTTAAAACCATGAATTACCGGCAAAGACAATGAGCGCAGCTACAGATGAGCATAATTAGACAACTCCCAAAACAGATACCAATCTTAAACTGATCTGTGATTTGGGGAGGCGCAGGTTTGCGTTGTATTCATTATCAGCAAGGTAATTGGCAATCAATTTGACAGTAAATATAAAGTAAGTATATTTAAAGTTTGTCAGTATAAGTATGTTGTTCCATAGGATATTGTGTGAAATTTGAAACGTTTGACTCACCACAATTCAAAAAGGATTTGAAGGTCAGTTGCCCCTCATAACACATGTACTTCCGACAATCCCTGTACTTCCGACAATCCCTGTACTTCCGACAATCCCTGTACTTCACACATACAGCCTGCATCCTTGATGACAAGAAAAAAAAGTTCATTTGAATTGCATTAACACAAATATGCACAAATTACAAGAAAGCAGTGGTCTGTTTAGAGTAAAACACACGTGTTGCATCGACCTGTACATTGATAATAGCTAATACTGCTCTGTTGAACATTTAAAGCAGGTGATGCACCGATCCACCGGGCGTACATACTGTCCATAAACCACTAAAAGTGGTATAACTTAATGTTACTGTAGCTAGCTAGCTAATTAGCTCTAGCCAGATGCTCACATTAGCATCTGACTTCGCAAATAGTGCTGTAACAGTTAGCATACACTACAATGCTAGCTAGCTGAAATGTTGCTCAACAGTTTCAATTGGCACACAAAGTTAACCAATAACAGTGCACTTACCTGGAATTCTAATTAAGTTTAGAAATGAAGAAATGATGTGGTCTGTGAATGACTTCTGATGTTCGGTGGATCCTCGCTCTCGATCTGTCCACTCTTTCCATTCGCGAGACACTTGCAAATGGACGGTGGCAGCAAAATCTACATTTAATCAACATTAGTGGGCGTGGTCATGCTGTTTTACACTCTCCAGTTTTTACTGTGTGCATACCTCGAGTAACAAGCGCTTGCGTATGAAGCAAAATCAATCAACCTATGTGTCAGGGAACCTACATAAGCTGTCTTAAAGTGGGACTATAAGGACTTTAGGGTTTCCTCCCTCCAGTCAATAAATATGTGTAAATCCTACTATAATGGTGGCTTTAAAGGGGAATGGCAGTGCCCTGGCTGCATTAACTCAGGAGCTTCTAGCTGTGTAGATTAGAAGCAGCAATTGAGGGGAGATGGAATACTTTCTGCAGCTGTGGAGCCTTTGAAAAAGGACTGTACCTTATATGATCAGTGGCTAACCAAGGCAGAGGTCAGAGATGCATGCCCACTTTGAAACACAATAGGCTGCGATATGCATGTGTTCAGCAGAGAGAGAGAGCGAGAGAGAGAGAGAGCGAGAGAGAGCGAGAGTGTGTTTGGTCGTGTATGCATGAAAAGATATGTGCGGCCCTCCGTGTGAATGTGTTTGTGTGTGAGCCAGAGATTTTTCGATTATACTCGTTATCGTTTTGATTGTTCTGTGATTAGTCTAAGCATTTTGACCCAGGTGTGTTTGCTTATGATATGCACGTATTGGACTACATCATATTTACTTTGAGACATTGACAGGCCCACAAGAGAAAATGGAGACATTCTTAATGTGAGCTATAATAGTAAAAAAAAAAAACATAACAAATTATATTTTCAAGATTTCCTGATTCAGGACCAAATCCTAACTGGAGAAATGTGTGTGTAGCTCTTGGGTGGTATTTTCCCTTAACATTAGGCATCAATTTCCCTAAAAGACACAGGTCCCCGACAGTATATACAGTGTTTAAAATGGGGAAACAAAGAGTAGTCATGCTATGTTGTAGCAATATGTATCCATTCATTGACCCTTGACATTGAATAAGGAGATGTGAGAACATACAGTCACAATTTGTATGTATTTTCAATGTTTATGGCTACCACTTTTCAAGTTTTGAAACTAATATCCAGCGCTACACACTTCTTTGCGTTCCTGCCTCACATTTACGTGTTTGCGGTGACATCTTCATCTTTTTTTATTGTGCGGCCATTCGGAGGTCGCAACTACTACTTAAAAAGGCTCCAATTCACCAAGAGTCGAGGAAAGGTCTTGCCTTCCTCTCTAGCTTTAATCACGCAGCAGCCCTCAAGTTCAATTGCACATTTAAAATTGCACATTAATTCCACATATTTTCCCCCATTGACTAATCATTGAAAGCTCTGCATATGATATTGGAATCATTAAGAGCGTTCGTTAGCTCACAGCGCTGTTGATCTCTAAAGCTAGAGGATTTGCCTGCTGGCATGCATGGGAGATTACACACATTCTTTGGCGGTGGTGATCTCGGCTGTAGGGGAAGAGAGAGCAGGGAGCGCGTGCACCAGAGCCCCTTAGTGTTTGGGCTGGTTGGCTGGATGGACAGGGGGGTGGAGAAGAAGAGAGAAGGAAGGAGAGAGAGGGGAGCGATCTTGGGTCACGCTATAGGCTGAATAGAGCAGTGGGAGGAGGTGTGGTTTAGTTTTACATGAGGTTATATGATTAAAATATATGACACACACACACGGGCCACTCGTACACACATAAAGTTATAGCTGAAGGAAAACGTTACAGTACTTAACTTACACTAATAAAACTTTACAGTAATAAACCATTCTGTGATTGAATTTGTCAGTAGAAAAATTGGGCCAATGTGGTTTTGATTTAATTGAAGCCATGTTGTCTTACAGGCCTGACTGGGGTAATGTCTACAACCTCTCCTTAACAATCACATTTGCTTGATACCAGAATTGTTTTGGTTCTATATGTTATGTAACAATGACGTCATCTATACCCTCAACCTCAAGGGTTGAACTCAGTTACCCTAATGCACACATTGTTATGTAGTTACAGTTTGGAGTTTGTGCTACCCTGTCTTCAACATAATCTACCTCATATGGCCCCGCTTCACTTGATTAGCAAGCAAGTATGTTTGTCACGAGCTGGAGCTGGTGTGTTGTCACAGTCCCACATATTTGCAATTTAGAATAGTACATTGGAAGCACACCATCCCCCTAAAGAAACACAAAATATTTTGTAATTGTTGATATGACCAGTGGTAGTTACCTCCCCTGTTTCACCGTGGTTTATTTTATAGTATAGTCTCTCCCTGACAGCCATGCTCGAGATGAGATGAAGGCTCACAATTGATGTGCTTGGATAGTTAGGCATGTTTTTTCTTCTTACTGAATGCTTATGATACACGATCGTCCTCATTAGCCCCCCAGTTGTCTTCTGATAACTTGACTTTTGCTAGTTGACGTACCAGGATGTTCCCCGGGCTATTTTCTCTCAGCCAGCGAGACGGATGGACCACGGCAGGTGGAGGGGTCCATCAATCCTTTGTCTCTGACAGGCCAACCAGAGTTTAGCTAGCCCAGCGGCGCTGTAATTGCAGGCAGATGTTCGCCTTGCTGTGGTTCCAGCGCTACACGAGTAATCCATTACCACGTCAGAGTCAACGGGACTTGTAAAACAAAAACATAAAGAGTAAAAACAATGATGTAAAAAGGAACATTCCTTTGCTGCAATTGCTTAACACATTTCCCTCTTTTACATTTTTTTTTTTTACATGGGCCACGGTATCAGGCGGCATCCCTATGCAAAATTGGGATTGGGATGTTTCCTCTTCAGATGTGCGATGTGGTATCCTCATCTGAGAGGGTTGGAGAGCCGACCGTCATTTTCAAAAGGCAACACATGTTGCCGTTAGTTACATGTGCGGCCTGTCCTCTCCCTGTGGTGTGGATATGTTTGTGTTGGGGTGTTTCAAGGTTTGTTTTTACATGAATTGGATTCTATTTCATAATACCGCATAGAATACACACGCAGTAACAATGGATTTAGAAAATTAGAAGGGCGAGAGTTGATGACAGGGACATCAGCTGTCACTGATTTCATCTGTTCACGGTCACATTCGCATGGGGTTGTTGTTATAATAAGAAATCCTCAAGTGAGGTCTGGAGCATACTGGTCAGTGGTGCTAGAAAGGTTGAGCAAAAGTTCACTTGGCAATATGAGGTGGTTGTCTTATTGTATGATGTATACAGTTCTGTTTAATGCTCTGTATAACGAGTGATAGCCTACTGTACCTTCAGCATAAGAAACAATCACATTGTTTAAAATGTTCTCGTAGATGGATCAAATTGGTTCATTTGCAAGATTTGGAATTCTCATTCTAAAGTTTGACTTCACATGATTCTGTACAGGCATATGCATATGAAACCACTTGAAAGGGACCAGAGTGGTGTCAATAACCTATTATTGTCCCGGCATAAGCGAGATTACGCGCCGGCCCGCTGCAGTGGAGGCTGCTGAGGGGAGGGCGGCTCATAATAATGTCTGGAACGGCGCGAATGGAATGGCATCAAACCATGTGTTTGATGTGTTTGATACCATTCCACCTATTCCGCTCCAGCCATTGCAATGAGCCCATCCTCCCCAATTAAGGTGCCACAAACCTCCTGTGGCCCACTAATTCATCTGACTGGTGAATTGCTTAGTTAGGTTCAGAGCATTCTGCATTGTTTGTTTGCTGTGGTTTAATGGGTGATGTCGTAATCTTTTGTCCTGCAACCAACACTATGGACATGTGTTGTCAATACAGTCATATCAGAGGATTCCCATTCAAGTCAACATTATTTTTATACACTCTCTCACCCATTGAATTAGAATGACTAGAACGGACGTTCAAGTCGACATTCCGGCGGCCATATTGAGTGTACCTCTATTTCTATGCTCTCACCTATAGGCTATGACTGTGTGTTGATCCCTAGAGTGACATACTACACCTCATTTCTGGGCCCAGATTCTTCTGGTCCTTTGGATCAAATGAATGTGTTCTCAATTAAAGCAGTAGGTTTGTACCTGCCAGGGTCTTAATAGAATGAATCTAATGGAGAGAGAGGAACATGTTGTCTTTGACAGAGTGCCAACCAGGGCTATTGTGTCTTCCCAACTTTAAATTCACTGGTTTTCATGCAGACAGCGTGTTATGAAAATCACCATGAAATGTTCGATTGTATGATGTAGTTGAAGTTACTGTGCAGTTTGCTACTGCTGATGGTTGCTGAGTTGTTGAAGATTATTTTAGGTCACTGCATTTAGCTGAGAAATGAGAGAGAGCATATGGAACATTCCAGTTGGTCTTCTAATATGAAAACATGCGCATTGATTCAACTGATGATGCTCTTTCTTTACTATGTGTCCATTCAGTGAGGTCAGTAGCGTGGGCATGTTTAGCGATTGAGCGTTCGTTCAAGGGTTGCCATGGTGATGTTTTCTGCATATCCCGGAACACTTGAGGCTCTGTGTATACGTTACCATGGAAACACACATATTCTTTTGCTTCAATTTGTGCAATTTGTCCTCGCTCATTGAACAGAATTAAAAAGGTGCATACGCCCACCTCATTAGCCGAGCCATCCCAAAGCTATTTAGACAAGGGCTGCCCTGACAAACAGTAACACGCCCACACTCTCACACAATACATCACATAGGAGAGAACAGAGCCTATAGGTTGAATATTGTCATGAGTCAATAGATTTTTTTTCAGCTCGGATTTGAGAGTCAGGAATAGCCATGATTAGATGAAGATGTTGATCCTCCCTCTGTACATTCTATACTTTGTTTAACGAACCGCCAGTCTGCCTTAAGGCATTATTGTAGACATGCCCTTTATATCACAGTAGAGTAATAGCCTACCCTACATGACAGTCATTGGTATGCTACAGTTAACCTTTCTTCTTGCAAGACTTTTACACTTTTCAAAGCAATATAATTACTACCTAAGCCAAGTTGTTAAGTGACAACCTGAATAAGATTATAGTTCGATAACAGGAAGTGTTTTCTTGCACATTGTCTGATGATTGGTTGAATAGAGATGTTCAAAGCAAATGGAATAACTCGATTGCAGTACACGACCATTTTACAATTCTATTCTCATCCCGCTATTAAAGCAAGCTCAAACATGATTGAGACCTATGACAATGCACTACTGAAAGGCAAGGTAAGAATCAACTTGCATACAGTAAGCTTATTGTTTCAGCTCTATGCAGTTGGCAAGGAAGTTGAATTGATTTCCTGATTTCACTGGGAAATCACATGGAATTGATGTGTTGAGGACAACTCATTCTGAGTGACAATTTGTACTCGTCCTATTGGCAGTATCTCTGGCCATGAGGTCTACCTATGTCGAGGGTAAACATGTTTTCAGGCGCAGAGTGGATATGATAATATGTGAGTAGTGGAAAACACACTAAGAGTGTGGAGGGAGGCAGCCTGGTCGGACCCTGTCTTTATATATCTTTATATCTGGGACCATGTGGGACCCAGAGCTGGGTGGTGGAACAAGAGTTGAGATGGTTAACAGGTTTGGGAGATGTAGTTCCTAGTCAACTGTAGTCCTTAGCCAAGTGTGAATAGAGTGATTATGAAACACAAACTGACCGATATTGATTGGTTCTCTGGCAAATGTTTACAGTATGTACAGGGGAGAGGATAAAATTGGACAAGATCATTTTTCTTCCTGAGGTTGTTAAGGGAGCAGCCATAGTAGATATTTGACCCCTTTAATTCACCCATGGCTCTGACAAGGGTCATGGCTCTGACAAGCATGTTGAATTGTTTTGTAGCAGATTAGTTGTGTACACTAAGCACTGTCAAAGTCAACTGGCTTTCCTGTTTACTGTATTGTAAATGTGCTCATAGAGACTAGAATTGGAGTCTGAAGAGAACTCCCAAGTGGTGAGGAGGGAGCAGCATTTCTGAGGTACCAGCGTTCCATAGCCATTCCATACATGATCCATAGATGGACTCGGGGGAATTGGAGCTCCGCCATCGCATTCAGCCCCCCTGCCATGCCTAAAAGCTCAAGAGAGTAGCAGCCCCTGCTTTTCCAGCTGTTCCCCCCCGCCCCCCCCTTCAAAGGTCCCCCTTCCCTTCACCCCTTACGGCTGTTTCCTGTGTGTGCAACCAGTGGAGGGGACTGGAACGGAACGAGCTCCCTGCCATTACCAGTGGAGGGGACTGGAACAGAACGAGCTCCCTGCCACCACCAGTGGAGGGGATAGGAACGGAACGAGCTCCCTGCCATCACCAGTGGAGGGGATAGGAACGGAACGAGCTCCCTGCCATCACCAGTGGAGGGGACTGGAACAGAACGAGCTCCCTGCCATCACCAGTGGAGGGGACTCCGAGCTCCCTGCCACCACCAGTGGAGGGGACTGGAACAGAACGAGCTCCCTGCCATCACCAGTGGAGGGGACTGGAACGGAACGAGCTCCCTGCCACCACCAGTGGAGGGGACTGGAACAGAACGAGCTCCCTGCCATCACCAGTGGAGGGGACTGGAACAGAACGAGCTCCCTGCCATCACCAGTGGAGGGGACTGGAACGAGCTCCCTGCCACCACCAGTGGAGGGACTGGAACAGAACAGAGCTCCCTGCCATCACCAGTGGAGGGGACTGGAACGGAATCACCAGTGGAGGGGACTCCCTCCCTGCCACCACCAGTGGAGGGGACTGGAACGGAACGAGCTCCCTGCCATCACCAGTGGAGGGGACTGGAACAGAACGAGCTCCCTGCCACCACCAGTGGAGGGGACTGGAACGGAACGAGCTCCCTGCCACCACCAGTGGAGGGGACTGGAACAGAATGAGCTCCCTGCCATCACCAGTGGAGGGGACTGGAACGGAACGAGCTCCCTGCCACCACCAGTGGAGGGGACTGGAACGGAACGAGCTCCCTGCCATCACCAGTGGAGGGGACTGGAACGGAACGAGCTCCCTGCCACCACCAGTGGAGGG
Source organism: Oncorhynchus masou masou (assembly GCF_036934945.1). Lineage (NCBI taxonomy): Eukaryota > Metazoa > Chordata > Actinopteri > Salmoniformes > Salmonidae > Oncorhynchus > Oncorhynchus masou. The sequence goes on from NC_088218.1 coordinate 20,220,007, forward strand.
GACTGGAACGGAACGAGCTCCCTGCCACCACCAGTGGGGTGGGGAACTCACAACAACAGTGCTGTGGTTTCATCCACACAGGGCTAGACGCTAATGACTAACTATTGGAGCGAGTGCATCTGGCTGTTCCTCTGCATGCTCGTTAGCTAGGAAGTATCAGGGCGGGTGAGAAGCCTCTGTCCTCTTAGTACAGCTGTGTCGATCTTCTATTTCCACCTCCTTGTGAAAACCACTGTTCTGGTGGATGATGCTGTTGTTCCTCTCAGCTGGCTGGGGCGTTTTGGAAGCACATGGTGGGTATTGTTGTATCTTTAAGCAGGAGTGAATTCAAAGTTGTTGCACAAAACTAGGCTTGCATAAGAACAAATTACAAGCGAAATAAAGTTCTATGACGTACTAAGGCCGGTTCAAGGAGGTGTGTGTGTGTGTGTGCGTGTGTCAGATTTAAGACGTTGTGGTTGTGCCAGCAAGTGACCACTCTGCAGAGCTGCCTCCAGAACAAGATTCATGATGAAAAATGCTGACCTGCTCTGACCTCTGGCTATTTTATCTTATTTTTACCTTTATTTTACTAGGCAAGTCAGTTAAGAACAAATTCTTATTTTCAATGACAGCCTAGGAACAGTGCGTTAACTGCCTATTCAGGGGCAGAACGACAGATTTGTACCTTGTCAGCTCAGGGATTTGAACTTGCAACCTAGTCCAACGCTCTAACCACTAGGCTACCCTGCCGCTAATACATCAGTACTCTAGCTCTGTCCTCTCTCTTCACCAGCTTGTAGGGATGACAGAGGGAAATGCAGAACCATAGACCCATTGAGGTGATTTATGAGTTCATCATGAAGCTCTTTTTGAGTTGACTGCTAGTCAAGCCATCTACTCTCGTTCCTCCCCTTTCCCTAACCCACCATATACAATACTGTCCTCTCCACTATGTATATATATATTGTATATACAGTGGGATCCAAAATCACTGGCACCCCTGCACTGGCAATGCATAAACAATACTTAAACAAATATAAACAGTGTAATTTTAGAGAGAAACTCAAAATACCAACATGTGAAGAATACTGTACTTTATTAATGTTTCAATGGAACCCAACAAAATCATTTATTGATTTAATTAAAATCAATGTCCTCCAAATCAAGGTTTCACAAATAATGGCACCCTTAAATATTATTGTGAATAACATCAACCAAAATTAGACCAGGAATTAAATTCCACTTATTTAAGTTGATCTAGGTGTTATTAAGGAACTATATTGAGCCAGCCTTCGATCATTATGGGCATCACGGTCAATTGTACAACATAACAGAAAATATCTAACAACGCGGTCAGGTTATGGTGACAGTATCACTGATGAAAGTGGTAACAGTTGAGGTAGTCTTAAATAAGAACAGCTGGTGCTAGCCACTCGCTCCGGTAGCTAACAAATGTTCCTCTGCCAAGTGACAGAATAGAAATCTCTCCCCAGGGTGACTTCACCTGGAACAGCCTGTCAGGGCGGAGTGTACGGCTGACGCCGACGGCCATCCAGAGCCTGTCGGAGCTGGAACGGACCTGGCTACAAGAGGTAGCCTTCAACAGGCTCCATCAAGACTATGACCTGGGCTGTCAGATCACCATCCCCAAAGGTAAAGTATCGAGGTGTTTTTGTGTGTGTGTGGGTGTGTGCGTGCGTGCGTGCGTGCGCGTGTGTGAGCGTGTGTGTGTGCGCGTGCGCGCGTGTAAATGTCGTCTGTCTGTCTGTCTTCCTTTCGAGTCCGTCCATCCGCCTGTCTGTTCATATGGCTAGTCAGTCTGTCCCTGTGGCAATGCTACAAGCGTTTTCACAAACATATGCCATCAACATCCACCTTGGACCTCTCCGAGACCAATATCAAACTGTCGAGCAGACAACCGTGAGCTTCCCCTCCACAGAGTGTGTTTGGAGAAGCTTTAAGCACTTATGATTTGAGATGTAAACCTCAGTACACATGTTTTCCTATACAGTACATCTAGAAGACTCAGGAGTGAACTTCCTGTCTTATGTAGTGTCACGAAGACACTTACACATGAAGATGTGTAGCCCTTTCCACTCAGTACCATAGGGCCGTAGCCTGCTGCTCTGTTCTAAGTCATGCTCTGTGGAGAGCTGTATATTAGCCAGGGCGTGCATTCCAGTCAAAAGTTCTACCTCTCCCCCGGATGATTTAATGCGTTTGTCTGTGTTCCTTATGAATTCCAGAACCCCTCAGGCATGTGTTACTGAGATATTTCAGCACACTGACTGTGGGTTTTGTTTATCTTCGCCTGGGGTTGGGTTAGCCGGTGTTTCGCTGAGGCCCGGAGATCCTTGAAAAAATAGAGAACAGAAAAGCAAATGGCTCATTGGATCGTTTCACGAGTCGTTGGAGTGGGGAAGAGAAAGAGGACTGGAGATTCCTGGGATTACTGTCCAACTTTGTAGAGTCAACTGACAAGAATCCAAACCATTTCCTCTTCTTTCTTTCTTTCTCTCTCTCTCTCTCTCTCTCTCTCTCTCTCTCTCTCTCTCTCTCTCTCTCTCTCTCTCTCTCTCTCTTTCTCTCTCTCATTTTCTCTCTCTCTCATACACCTTCCTCTCTCTTTCTTTCTGTCACACACATACTGTCTCCTGCTCCCTTTCTCTCATGGCATCTCTGTCTCATACCCCCCCGCTGTCTTTCTCCAACTCCCTTACTATTCTTCACTCTTGTTCTCTCGTACTCGGTCTTCAGATATTCCCATAACGATCTGTAGGTATGTCAAAGCATAGTTTCTTAGCAACCTGTTCTATGTACCTGTTCCAAGAACAGATTTGACTGAGTCAATGGGAGAAAAACAATCCTTGTTAAGATTATAAACCAATCATAAAAGAGCATAACCACGGGGCACAGATGTCAATTTAACATCTATTCCACATTGGTTCAATGAAATTTAATTGAAATGGTGTGGAAACAACGTTGATTCAACCAGTGTGTGCCCAGTTAATAACATCTCGACTGTTTTGAAGACAGATTAATCGACTGTTTGATTAGAGGTGCTCTGGCTATAGACACAGTTTTGAGGTATTTCCCTAATAGAGTTCCAACCCCTGGTCCAAGCTGCCGGAGGTTTCCTGTGCATTAATCAAAGTTCTTGCTCGGAGTCATAGATCTTGTTGACAGCTGACAAAACACTTCTTTCCCTTCCTCATAACGATTCAGTCCTTTTCAAACTGAAACTCATATTTGGATCCACACTAATTCAAAGCATGATGTGAAATTATCCAAACAGTCCACAGCTGGTAATATCTTTTCTTGTTAAGTGCAGTGCTGTAACCTTGATATAACAGTATAATAATATACTATAAAATATATTTTACACTTTTACCAGGTAAGTTGACTGAGAACACATTCTCATTTGCAGCAACAACCTGGGGAATAGTTACAGGGGAGGGGGATGAATGAGCCAATTGTAAACCGGGGATTATTAGGTGACCGTGATGGTTTGAGGGCCAGTTTGGGAATTTAGCCAGGATACCAGGGTTAACACCCCTACTCTTACGATAAGTGCCATGGGATCTTCAATGACCTCAGAGAGTCAGGACACCTGTTTAACGTCCCATCGGAAAGACAGCACTCTACACATGGCAGTGTCCCCAATCACTGCCCTGGGGTATTGGGATATTATTATTATTTAAGCCAGCAGTGGTATGCAGGGTGGTATGCTGCTGGCCATTGAAGGGGCTCATTCTCTACCTTTCTCAGGGTTAAGTTTCACTTCCAGGATTGAGCTCAGGTGAACTGGAGCCCTGATTCCTTATGGGATATATATTATAAAGTGGGTGATTTGAGCCCTGAATGCTGATTGGCTGATTCCTTAATAATCCCTCTTCACAGGAAAGCCTGAGGATCAAGAGGAAATGAGAATGTCCTATGTTTCTTTCCTCTTGATCCTCTATTGATGAAACCACTGGACCAGAGGCTGGAGATACTCATCTGTCATCTTTATTGCTGCAGTGTTCTGATAACCAATGCTCTTTGAAGCCACTGGCTTGATCATCTCCAAAATGTCCGACATACATGCTAATGGAAAATATCACCTAATGTGACAGCAGGTCAATGTGTGGATTGTTATCAGTGTGTACAGATAAATGACAGTTTTCATTATTTTCTTTATTTTTCTCTCTCAGATGGACAGAAAAGGAAGAAGTCGCTGAGGAGGAAGTTGGACTCTTTGGCGAAAGAGAAAAATAAAGATAAAGGTATATTAATGTGAAGCCCTCAACATGGTTATCCCTAGTTACCACATCCACAAAGTCATAAACCCTGCCCATTTCTTCACTTTCTCTTGTTAAATGTTTTATTTTAAATCTAACCTTAACCACATGGCTAACCTTATGCCTAACCCTAACTTTAAATTAACCTAAATATAAACCAATTTTTACATTGCCAATTTTGACTTTGTGTCTGTGGTAACTAGTGGACCCCCCCAACAATGGAATTTTATGGAAAGACGAAGTGCTTTGTACTGTACATTTTCCTGCTGTGACAAACTCTTCAAATTAATATAACAGATCTCTAGGCTATGCAGGCAGCATCCTCCTTGGTAATGCAATTAACACTGTTTAACAAGGCAGACATTGAAAGCGGTCCCTTCACTATTGATGCTTCAAAATGGACTAAGGAGGCATAAGGATAGTGGAAATATTGGAAAGATAAGGACTGGGTGTCTTTTCAGATGCAAACTAGAACCAGGGGTTAGGGGGGAGCGCTCTAGTTTACATTTTTTCTTTGGGTTTTTCTTTTTTCTTTTTATGCTGTCACTTACATTTAGTTTTCAGGGAAAACAGAACCTTGTCAGTCTCCAGCCCTACACTCTTAGAAGAAAGGGTTCCAAAAGGGTTCTTCGGCTGTTCCCATAGGAGAACCCTTTTTGGTTCTGGGTAGAACCCTCTGTGGAAAGGGTACTACATGGAACCCATAAGGCTTTTTGCCTCAGAACCAAAAAGGGTTCTCCATTGGGGACAGCTGAAGAACCCTTTAAGGTTCTAGATAGCACCTTTTTTTTAAGTGCAGCCTCAGCCCCAGGTGAATAGCAGAGTGGCTATGAAAACACAGACATATTTACGAGGGGAGGAGGAGGGATATTTTTAGCAAAGTGGAGCGACTCCTTGTAAGGGGACTGGGCTGAAATACAGCCACTGTGCCTGCATCACAGACGGCATATTTGGCAATGTGCTAACTACAGATCTGATGGAAGGGAACTCTCCAATAGAGATGGAGGTAAAAACCACTCCAAGTATCTTCCACATTTGCTCACAAGCTGTGGGGAACTTTCCTTGCAGTCAGTTTATTTGTTGGAAACATGCATGTATTTCAGGTTCTCTTTGATGCTGGTGGGCAACAGTAACATCAACGTCAGCTCTGCCCGTTGTACACAGTACCAGTCCAAAGTTTGGACACACCTACTCATTCAAGTGTTTTTCAATTTTTCAATTTTTCAATTTTTTAATTTTTTAATTTTCAAAACTATGAAATAACACATGGAATTATGTACTAACCAAAAAAGTGTTAAACAAATCAAAATATATGTTATATATAGTAGCCACCCTTTGCGTTGATGACAGCTTTGCACACTCTTGGCATTCTCTCAACCAGCTTCACATGGAATGCTTTTCCAGCAATCCCACATATGCTGAGCCCTTGTTGACTGCTTTTCCTTCACTCTGCGGTCCAACCCATCCCAATCCATCTGTATTGGGTTGAGGTCGGGTGATTGTGGAGGCCAGGTCATCTGATGCAACACTCCATCACTGTCCTTCTTGGTCAAATAGCCCTTACACAGCCTGTAGGTGTGTTGGTTCATTGTCCTGTTGAAAAACAAACAATTGTCCCACTAAGCGCAAACCAGATGGGATGGTGTATCGCTGCAAAATGCTGTGGTGGCCATGCTGGTTAAGTGTGCCTTGAAATCTAAATAAATCATTGACAGTGTCACCAGCAAAGCACCCCCACACTATCACATCTCCTCCTCCATGCTTCACGGTGGGAACTACACATGCGGAGATCATCCGTTCACTTACTCTACATCTCACAAAGACACAGCGGTTGGTACCAAAAATCAAGAATTTGGACTCATCAGACCAAAAGACAGAATTCAACCGGTCTAATCCCAGCTAGCAATGAAGAATCGGCCTAGAAGTGGCCCTCTTTCGGGGGGCTTGAATTGATTGAATCAGCCCGGAATCGGGTGTCGGACTCGGCCGTCTACTGGAATTCAGCCGACTTTGCAGGCATCTTACCAGAATCCCCCAGAAGCGGCCCGATGCAATTGTGCGTCGCCTCATGGGTCTCCCAGTCACGGCCGGCACGGGTCTCAAACCAGCATCTGTAGCAACGCAGTTCGCACTATGATGCAGTGTCTTAGACCTCTGCTCCACTCGGGAGGCTCCAGCCACAAAGTTTTTAATGCTAATCAATTGCCTTGCAGAAAGTATCAAAACTATACTAAAATACTACACAGGACTCTTAAAGAATGTAATTTAAATGTTAATGTCACACCCTGACCTTAGAGAGCCTTTTATTTGGTTAGGTCGGGGTGTGACTAGGGTGGGTACTCTAGTTTTTGTATTTCTATGTTGGCCTGGTGTGGTTCCCAATCATTGTCTCTGATTGGGGATCATATTTAGGCAGCCTTTTCCCACTGGGTTTTTGTGGGATCTTGTTTTTGTGTTGATGCCTGTGAGCTCTACAGAATGTCATGTTTATGAAGAAGATCTGTGAAGCATTTCTTTGGGCTGCAATTTCCGAGGCTGGTAACTCTAATGAACTTATACTCTGCAGCAGATGAAACTCTGGGTCTTCCTTGCCTTTGGCGGTCCTCACGAGAGCCAGTTACATCATAGCGCTTGATGGTTTTTGCACTGCGCTTGAAGAAACTTACAAAGTTCTCAACATTTTCCGGATTGACTGACCTTCATGTCTTAAAGTAATGATGGAATGTCGTTTCTCTTTGCTTATTTGAGCTGTTCTTGCCATAATATGGACTTGGTCTTTTACCAAATAGGGCTATCTTCTGTATACCACCGCTACCTCGTCACACCACAACTGATTGGCTCAAACACATTAAGAAGGAAAGAAATTCCACAAATGTACTTTTAACAAGGCACACCTGTTAATCAAAAGGCATTCCAAGTGACTACCTCATGAATCTGGTTGAGAGTATGCCAAGAGTGTGCAAAGCTGTCATCAAGGCAAAATGTGACTACTTACAGTGGGGCAAAAAAGTATTTAGTCAGCCACCAATTGTGGGTACACTTCAACGACCAGCAACAGTGAGTGAAAACCTTGTGAAGACTTACATAAAACGTTTGACCTCTGTCATTGACAACAAAGGGTATATAACAAAGTATTGAGAAACTTTTGTTATTGACCAAATACTTTTTTTCCACCATCATTTGCAAATAAATTCTTTAAAAATCCTACAATGTGATTTTCTGGATTTTTTTTCTCATTTTGTCTGTCATATTTGAAGTGTACCTATGATGAAAATTACAGGCCTCTCTCATCTTTTTAAGTGGGAGAACTTGCACAATTGGTGGCTGACTAAATACTTTTTGCCCCACTGTATAACATATATTTTGATTTGTTTAACACTGTTTTGGTTACTACATGATTCCATATGTTTTATTTCATAGTTTTGATGTCTTCACTATTATCCTACAATGTAAAAAAAATATAAAAAATAACAAAAAACCCTTGATCGAGTAGGTGTGTCCAAATGTTTGACCGGTACTGTATGTAAATAATTAATCACAGCAGCAGTCCCATTCTCAGTTTCTCATGTCATGTAAACTCACTGTGGGAGAGGTCGGCGGTCGATGAAACATTTCCCTGAGGTACTGGGTTAGAAACATAGTGGCTGTGAACATGCAGGCTGCCAAATGCTTTGTCATTAGGGTGTGTGTGTGTATGTATTCATGTTCGAATGCATGTGTGTGTGTGTGTTTAAGTAAACATTCTCAAAGTGTGTGGTTGTAGAGAGAGTGGACTGTGTCACCTAGCATATACGGTTGTTTAGTACATGATGACTCGCTCATTCTCCCTCCCTGCTCCCCCCCTCTCTCTCACTCTCCTTACTTCCATCCCTCTTTCTCCCTCCCTCCCGCTCTCTCTCCCTGCTTCTTTCCCTCTCCCCTCTCTCCCTGCATCCCTCCCCCCATCTATCTCTCTCCCCCCTCTCTATCCCAGCTGTCCTGTGTTGTCTCAAAGCTCTGGCTCAGTCTGTCACCAGAGTGGGTCATATGTGATGATGTGGCATGTGCTGTGGTCCACTGGGTTGATGTGATTCCACACTGGCCTCTGGAGCAGCCTCTCTCAGCTGTTTAGAAAAACCATAGTAAATGAACTTTCTTACATTTGGGTACACACTGCGTCAAACTCACTCCTGAGAGGGATCTGTTTATAATGTAGCCTTCTACCACCAATTTTTTTGGAGACGCACTTGCTCTGAAGGCTGTAACAGTAGTTGATTTTAGTGCTCATTTTGAGTACGCAAACTAAAATAGCTTAGTTTCTCTCCTAGACAGAGAATGAGAACAGGCCTAGAGTAGAGCCAGATCACACGGACGCTGTTGATTGAGTTTACGAGACTGCCGTGAGCCTGTTCTAAAAATGACCTGTAGCTGGACAGGCTTTATTGTTCACTGGGATCAAAGACCACCTGGCTAATGTGCAGAGAAGTCTTCAACAGACGTACTGTTAAGAAATGGTTCCTTGTTGACTTATTTATGGGACAATATAGGCTGGATGAGACGTTTTATGAGATTTAGTTTCATCTGTTTTATTCGTAGCATGTGCAGTAATCTCTTTTTGGCGTGTTCATCGAAACACAGATGGTATCTTGTAATGTTTCATTGGTGATTTGTTTCATGTTGATAGTCCTGAGTTGCGATAAGCCAACTCTGTAAACAGCCATTTGTTTTTAGCTTTATCCCTTCTCTTTCTGTAGTGTCAATTACATTTCCGTTCATCCCTTCTCTTTCTGTAGTGTGAATTGATTTCCATGAATTCCTTGTCTTTCCATTGTGTGAATTTAATTTCCGTTAAAACATTATTTGTTATGTTTTTTTCTTTCACTCACGTTAAGAATGTCTCCATTTTCCCTTGTGGGCCTGTCAATGTCTCAAAGGAAATATGATGTAGTCGAATATGTGGATACGTGGGGCAACAACACCTGCGTCCAAATATTCAATGAGTAATCACAGAACAATCAAAACAGTAACGATCGTAATCTAAAGATCTCTATCGTTCACACACAAACACATTCACACAGAGGGCGGCACACATCTTTCATCCATACACGACCAAACACACACACACACACACACTCTCTCTCTCTCTCTCTCTCTCTCTCTCTCTCTCTCTCTCTGAGAATATGGTATTTACATTCCTCTCTCCCCCTCCCCTTCCAGAATGCATCCCCCAGGCCTTCGGTATGGCCCTGTCCCAGGTAATCGCCAATGACCGGACCCACAGGCAGCGCCAGGACGGCCTGCGTCAGGACCCTCCTCACAGGGAGGAGCATAAGGACCCGTCGGACCTGGTGTCGTCCATCCTGCAGTTTGCCACCAAGAGGTCCACTATTAAGGAGCTGTCCAGCAGTAACTCCTCCCTCAGCTCCACCTCGGAGACAGCTAACGAGTCCACGTCGCCCAACACGCCCGAGGCTGCCCCGCGGGCGCGCAGGAGGGTGAGGGTCTCCCCCCACACGCCTACTGTACCAACTCCATGCACACACTCCATCGTTGTGCGTGTGTGTTTGTGTGTGTGTCTGTGACCTCAAGTAGACGTCAGCTTGATAATGCTCTCATTGTGGTCTGCAGGGGGGCATGTCAGTGGACTCCATCACAGACCTGGACAATAACCAATCCCGCCTGTTGGAGGCGCTACAGCTCTCTCTGCCCGCTGAAGCGCCCAGCAAGAAGGAGAAGCACCGGGACAAGAGGCTGAGCCTCAACCCTATCTACAGACAGGTGCCTCGCCTGGTGGACAGCTGCTGCCAGCACCTGGAGAAGTATGGTACGAATGAACACCGCCCCTTTCACTGACCAGACCTGGGGCCTGTTCAGTAGGGCACAATATAGCAAAAGGTTTTTGCAAATTAAAACAAAAACGAGCACAGGTAGCACCTCCCTGTTTCAAAATGCCCAACCAGCCCCACATCTTTACCCTGCCCTGCACTGCCCAACCAGCCCCACATCTTTACCCTGCCCTGCACTGCCCAACCAGCCCCACATCTTTACCCCGCCCTGCACTGCCCAACCAGCCCCACATCTTTACCCTGCCCTGCACTGCCCAACCAGCCCCACATCTTTACCCCGCCCTGCCTGCCCAACCAGCCCCACATCTTTACCCCGCACTGCCCAACCAGCCCCACATCTTTACCCCGCCCTGCACTGCCCAACCAGCCCCATCCATCTTTACCCCGCCCTGCACTGCCCAACCAGCCCCACATCTTTACCCCGCCCACTGCCCAACCAGCCCCATCTTTACCCCGCCCTGCACTGCCCAACCAGCCCCACATCTTTACCCCGCCCTGCACTGCCCAACCAGCCCCACATCTTTACCCCCCTGCACTGCCCAACCAGCCCCACATCTTTACCCTGCCCTGCACTGCCCAACCAGCCCCACATCTTTACCCCGCCCTGCACTGCCCAACCAGCCCCACATCTTTACCCCCCTGCACTGCCCAACCAGCCCCACATCTTTACCCCGCCCTGCACTGCCCAACCAGCCCCACATCTTTACCCCGCCCTGCACTGCCCAACCAGCCCCACATCTTTACCCCGCCCTGCACTGCCAACCAGCCCCACTATCTTTACCCCGCCCTGCACTGCCCAACCAGCCCCACATCTTTACCCCCCTGCACTGCCCAACCAGCCCCACATCTTTATCTTTCTTTACCCTGCCCTGCACTGCCCAACCAGCCCTACATCTTTACCCCGCCCTGCACTGCCCAACCAGCCCCACATCTTTACCCCGCCCTGCACTGCCCAACCAGCCCCACATCTTTACCCCGCCCTGCACTGCCCAACCAGCCCCACATCCACTGCCCAACCAGCCCCACATCTTTACCCCGCCCTGCACTGCCCAACCAGCCCCACATCTTTACCCCGCCCTGCACTGCCCAACCAGCCCCTTTACCCCGCCCTGCATCTTTTACCCCCCTGCACTGCCCTGCACTGCCCAACCAGCCCCATCTTTATCTTTACCCCCTGCCCTGCACTGCCCAACCAGCCCCACATCTTTACCCCCCCTGCACTGCCCAACCAGCCCCACATCTTTACCCCGCCCTGCACTGCCCAACCAGCCCCACATCTTTACCCCGCCCTGCACTGCCCAACCAGCCCCACATCTTTACCCCGCCCTGCACTGCCCAACCAGCCCCACATCTTTACCCCGCCCTGCACTGCCCAACCAGCCCCACATCTTTACCCCGCCCTGCACTGCCCAACCAGCCCCACATCTTTACCCCGCCCTGCCTGCAGCAGCCCCACATCTTTACCCCGCCCAACCAGCCCCACATCTTTACCCCCTGCACTGCCCAACCAGCCCCACATCTTTACCCCGCCCTGCACTGCCCAACCAGCCCCACATCTTTACCCCGCCCTGCACTGCCCAACCAGCCCCACATCTTTACCCCGCCCTGCACTGCCCAACCAGCCCCAGCCTGCCCAACCAGCCCCACATCTTTACCCCGCCCTGCACTGCCCACTGCCCACCAGCCCCACATCTTTACCCCGCCCTGCACTGCCCAACCAGCCCCACATCTTTACTGCCCAACCAGCCCCATATCTTTACCCCGCCCTGCACTGCCCAACCAGCCCCACATCTTTACCCTGCCCTGCACTGCCCAAGCCCCACATCTTTACCCCGCCCTGCACTGCCCAACCAGCCCCATATCTTTACCCCGCCCTGCACTGCCCAACCAGCCCCACATCTTTACCCCGCCCTGCACTGCCCAACCAGCCCCATATCTTTACCCCGCCCTGCACTGCCCAACCAGCCCCACATCTTTACCCTGCCCTGCACTGCACCAGCCCCACATCTTTACCCACTGCCCACCAGCCCCACATCTTTACCCCGCCCTGCACTGCCCAACCAGCCCCACATCTTTACCCCCCTGCACTGCCCAACCAGCCCCACATGCACTGCCCAACCAGCCCCACATCTTTACCCCGCCCTGCACTGCCCAACCAGCCCCACATCTTTACCCCACTGCCCAACCAGCCCCACATCCCCTGCACTGCCCAACCAGCCCCACATCTTTACCCCGCCCTGCACTGCCCAACCAGCCCCACATCTTTACCCCGCCCTGCCCACCAGCCCCACATCTTTACCCCGCCCAACCAGCCCCACATCTTTACCCCCCTGCACTGCCCAACCAGCCCCACATCTTTACCCCGCACTGCCCAACCAGCCCCACATCTTTACCCCGCCCTGCCTGCCCAACCAGCCCCATATCTTTACCCTGCACTGCCCAACCAGCCCCACATCTTTACCCCGCCCTGCACTGCCCAACCAGCCCCACATCTTTACCCCGCCCCCAACCAGCCCCACATCTTTACCCGCACTGCCCAACCAGCCCCACATCTTTACCCTGCCCTGCACTGCCCAACCAGCCCCACATCTTTACCCCGCCCTGCACTGCCCAACCAGCCCCACAACTTTACCCCGCCCTGCACTGCCCAACCAGCCCCACATCTTTACCCCGCACTGCCCAACCAGCCCCACATCTTTACCCCCGCACTGCCCAACCAGCCCCACATCTTTACCCCGCCCTGCACTGCCCAACCAGCCCCACATCTTTACCCCGCCCCAACCAGCCCCACATCTTTACCCCGCACTGCCCAACCAGCCCCACATCTTTACCCCGCCCTGCACTGCCCAACCAGCCCCACATCTTTACCCCGCCCTGCACTGCCCAACCAGCCCCACATCTTTACCCACTGCCCAACCAGCCCCACATCTTTACCCCGCACTGCCCAACCAGCCCCACATCTTTACCCCGCCCTGCACTGCCCAACCAAGATGATGTAGAAACAAGGCAGTAGTGTCTGGCCATTCATTCCCAACCAGCCCCACATCTTTACCCCGACACTCAGTGAACCAGCCCCACTTTGCAATCCTTCACTGCAAGCCCCATATCTTTACCCCCGTCAACCCCCCACATCTTTACCCTGGGTTTTACCCCGCCCTGCACTGCCCAACCAGCCCCACATCTTTACCCCGCCCTGCACGCCCAACCAGCCCCATATCTTTACCCCGCTTTAAACTGCCCAACCAGCCCCACATCACTTGCACTGGACTGAAACGCCCCACAGGAGCTAAAGTCCTCTAAGGCGTGAATGGGCCACAGTAGCATTGGTTTAGGTTTGATGGCTCATGATGTCTGTGTTGACAGGAGGCGTATGACGGCTGCGTCTTCACGTCTCTTCCATCTGTGATTATTCGGCCTGAGTTACTCTTTGACTAGTGGAGGATGATGCTCACTTATGTCCTCCGCTGTTTCCTCCGACAGGACTTCAGACGGTGGGGATATTTCGAGTGGGGAGCTCCAAGAAGAGAGTGAGGCAGGTGAGAATCTGGGAGAGGTACTTTTTGATACTTCTCACACGTTGCTGCGTAAAGCTGTTGTTTCAGCTCACCGTGAGTGGGTGGCGACACCTTATAACTTAATTCATCTTATTAATAGGTGATCTTGTAGTGTTAACTTAGTTAAAGCATTGGTTGTCATGAACTACACATTTTATTAATTGACTGTTATAAGTATTTTTTTTTACAGGGGCCCATGCTAATTATATTATATTTCTGCATACTGTGATATATATAGAAGCTATTAAAATTCAGATATATTAACAGAATATATTTATATTCATGCATTGGTTTTGATATTGCCGCCGCTTCGGAGAATACACATCCACTTAGCATTCGTTCAGCGTACGTTATTAAAGGAAGCAGAGCAAATTAACTTGTCTCTCGGCTGAAGAGCCAGGCTCCTCTGTCGCCGTGGCCCTGCTCTACAAAGGGACGCAGTCGAGCCTTAATGCCATATTTGTAATTCAAGCATGGCTTTTAGCATTCATTTCCATCCCAGGGCCTGTATTAAATTTCCATCCCAGTGCTGATCTAGGATCAGATTAGCCTTTTATATCATAATGAATCAGATTACATGGACAGGTATGTTTTGCCTATATCGTCCAGGTGTGGTTTTACTCTCTAGTCTTATTTTGCTCGCCATAAATTTCTATCCCTCCTTTTTTCTTATGTCAGTTGAACATTTGCTTTTGGTTATTGTGGCAGAAAACTCCATTCGTTTTTAGTGTTGTTCTTGGACAATGTCTTTGTTTAAAGGAGATTTGAGTGTTTTCTGAGTTGTGTTCTCAGAGTTTGGACTTCTCGTGTTCTCTGTTTGCTTCGCTCATACGCAACGCTCACAATGGCAGATCTTAATCTTTCATTCAAGTCAGCAAAAACAAGCACTGGTGCCAGCCAGTTTCAGTCTCAGTCTCAAATGGTGTTGTTTCCGTTCTATGGTTTGGAATTTATTTTTTATTTTCAACATCTCACCGTTTGCTCTCAGCACGTTGAATCAAATTGTCACCATGTGAGACAATTTACATGACTTCTCACTGTAGTTTGCTGACTTGTAAAAGAACAGACAATATCATCGACATCACTTAAGGTTACTTAAATCTCAACCATCTCTCACTTAAGGAAGTACCTATATTGGCCGGCTACTTCCTGACAACATTTAGATCTGTAACAAAGTTTGTTTAAAAAAAATCTATAACACAAGCTATAATCACACTTCGATATAATGCTTAATCAAATACAATACTTGGTTATCATGCTTATCTTACTGGACAAAGTGGACTCATTTTAATCCTGAGTAATGCTAGGTGTCAGATTGTGGAGTAAGTAGGTTGATACAGTATGGGAACAGAACCGGTCTGACCAGGACTACCTGTGAGAATGTTTTCACCACCAAGGTCACACCTGGTGTGTGCATACCTGTGTATATCTGTGTATATCTGTGTGTATCTGTGTGTCTCTGTAATGTGTGCGGAATGTATTTATGTGAATCTGTTTGAGTGTTTCTCTGAGTTCACTTTCTAACTGTAGTCGCTATAAGCAGTAAAGTACATGGACTACATGGTATATCTCATGTTCTGTTTAACTCTGTCTCTTAGCTGAGGGAGGAGTTTGACCGGGGAGTGGACGTCCAGTTGGATGAGGAGCACAGTGTCCACGATGTGGCCGCGCTGCTCAAGGAGTTCCTCAGAGACATGCCTGACCCTCTCCTCACCAAGGAGCTCTACACTGCCTTCATAAACACCATGTGTGAGGACACATCAACTTCACTACTTATGAATACTACTCTCTGTGTGTGCAGTAGTAGACTCACTCTTTTCCCTAGGCCCAATCACCTTGGTTGGCCTCTTTCAGTAGGACACACCCTCAGATTGCACTAAACCCACACTTAAGAGTGTATACTTGAGTCAATGACACAGAGACATGTTGTATGCTCTGTAAATGTTGGGCTTTAGCCTACCAGAGTGCACACATTGTGCCAAATGTTGTGTATGTGATTGTCATTTGTCTACATGTATGTCTATGCATGTACATTTGGCTATGTGTATGTATGTGAGAGTGTGGCATATTTCTAATGATTTAGATCCAATCCTCACTCTTAACCCCTGACATCTAACCCCTGACTCCTGTCCTGTTCCTCTGTAGTGCTGGACTGTGAGAAGCAGCAGAGTACCACCCAGCTCCTGGTTTACCTGCTGCCAGCCTGTAACAGCCACACCCTGACCTCTAAACTCTAACCTCTAACCCCTGACTCCTGTCCTGTTCCTCTGTAGTGCTGGACTGTGAGGAGCAACGGAGTGCCACCCAGCTCCTGGTTTACCTGCTGCCAGCCTGTAACAGCGACACCCTGCACCGCCTCCTGCAGTTCCTCTCTACCGTGGCCAACCACGCCCACGACAGCCAGGACAAAGACGGACAGGAGGTGAGTCGAAGACCCCCTCCGTTACCCCCACCGCTCCCCAAGATTCCCAAAACAACCACAAGCCCCTACCCCCTAGACCTCCCCAGAAACTAGATCTGAGAGGATTGGATAGGTGTGTAACCGGCATCAAGCTGCCGTTTCAACAGTATAGCTTCCCCCCTCCCTGACTCGCACTGAGACTAGGTCTCTAGCTCGCACCGAGACAAGCTCTCAGGAACGCGCAATCAAAACATTGTCATGTAATTTTGTCCCTCTGACGCACAGTGACTGATTTGGCCTCTTGTTCTTCATGGTAGTTGTCCAATCTGTTTAACTACTTATTTTCCTGAAGCACTCAATGAAAATAAAAGGAAACTCAATATAGTACACTATGAGGTCAATATAGTACTCTATGAGGTCAATATAGTATTCTATGAGGTCAATATGGTATTCTATGAGGTATAGTAGTCTTTGAGTCAATATAGTATTCTATGAGATCAATATGGTATTCTATGAGGTCAATATGGTATTCTATTAGGTCAGTATAGTATTCTCTGAGGTCAATATAGTATTTTCTTAGGTCAATATAGTAGTCTATGAGGTCAATATTTTTTACCTTTATTTTACTAGGCAAGTCAGTTAAGAACAAATTCTTATTTTCAATGACGGCCTAGGAACAGTGGGTTAACTGCCTGTTCAAGGGCAGAACGACAGATATGGTATTCTATGAGGTCAATATAGTAATCTATGAGGTTAATATGGTATTCTATGAGGTCAATATATTGTTATATCTGGTCAAATATTTTTTTTAAATCAGGAAGTATAATGAAAAAGGAATTGTTTTCCATGGTGTGTCTTTTTGTTAAAGACAATCAATTGCACTTGTTTGTCTAGTATGTGATTCCATGCTACTGTATGCAGGAATCACCTACAGGACACACTAAAACTGAATGCACTCCCTGTACTGTCAGTTGTTTAGATATAACTGTTTGATAAGCAGCTGGCATTATTGTTATTCCGATGTCCTCATCTCCTCCAGGTGACAGGGAACAAGATGACCTCTCTGAACCTGGCCACCATCTTTGGTCCCAACCTCCTCCACAAGCAGAAGAGTTCAGACAAGGAGTTCAGTGTGCAGAGTTCGGCCCGCGCAGAGGAGAGCACTGCTGTTATCGCTGTCCTCCAGAGGATGATCGCAACCTTCCACTCCCTCTTCATGGTGTGTGGGGGGTTCCTTGTGTGTGCGTGCCTGCGCACATATGTCTGTGTTTGAATAAAGATATAAACATACTGTGTGTGTGTGTGTGTGTGTGTGTGTGTGTGTGTGTGTGTGTATCCTACCCACTCTCCTGTTTAGTCACCCTTTATAATACAACCTTGCACTTGTATGGTAATTGGACAGGCAGGTACTGTGTTTTTACAGTAATGTATTCGTAATAGCCAGCAAACAAGCTACAATTAATTATCACTTTAGACTGGCCAGTAAGTAAGACTCCCTTGTGAGTTCATTGTATACACTACATACAGGCGAGGTGACACAGTTGTAGAGAAGTTGCAACAACTGCATAACCTACATTGTGTAAACTAAAATCTGTTTATGTAGTTACCATGTCAAATACATGGGCTTGGCACTGACACATTTGATGATCTCTCTATGTCCTGGGTCCATATACATCCATTCAATTTCCATTATCTCTGCCTGTCCTCTTTCATCAAACATCCCTCCCCCTCCCTCCCTCCCTCCCTCCCTCCCTCCCTCCCTCCCTCCCTCCCTCCCTCCCCCTCCCTCCCCTCCCCCCCCCTCCCTCCCTCCCTCCCTCCCCCCCTCCTTCCCTCCCTCCCTCCCTCCCTCCCTCCCTCCCTCCCTCCCTCCCTCCCTCCCTCCCCCTCCCTCCCTCGCATTGCCACTCAGTAAAATATATCTGCATCCCAAATGGCACCCTGTACCCTATATAGTGCACTACCTTTGACCAGGGCTCATAGGGAATACAGTGCCATATGGGACAGAGCCTGTGTTTAAGTTAGAGAATCTCCAGGCTTTACCAGACAATGGCTCTGTCTTATAGAATGAAAACAAAGCTCTGTGGGCCTTTGTTAGTGCTGTTAGAGCTGATCCTGGACCTGATTAAAGGCCTTAGGGCCCAGTTCAGGACCACTACAGATCACAGACATTTGAGACAGTGCCAGAGGGACTTATGGGCCAATCCCTTGCACTGAATTTTTACGACACCACCACCACCATTTCCCTGAACAGAACTTGTATTCGTTGAACTTTGCAGAGGTTGTTTTCCCCTCTGCTTAGATCATGGAATGCAGGGTAGTGGCGGAACAATGGAAAGAGGTCTTGTTAGGTTCTGAAATGTTATCCCTCGTGTTGTTTGCTGAAGGTCCTGACGTAAACCAATAAAGATGTTTGTAGCTCTTTAGTTGGATGTGTTTGGACTGTCGTGCTTCATTGCCAAATCACTTCTTTTATTACCCTTGTATTTTATTGCCCATTGACACTATACATCAGGGATGGGAACCTTTGATGGGGGCAACAAACTCATTATGAGGGGCCACAGTGGCTCATGGGGCGGAGTAAATGTTATTTTTCAATAACATAAATCATTTTACCATGGGGCGGAGAGAAGGTTTAGCAATTTTATAACTCATTTCATGGAATTGTAATCATTTTGCCATGGAGCGTAGAGACAAATGTGCAGTTTTACAGCTAATGTCCTTCAATTCTACATATTTTTTCCATAGGAGGGAGGGAAATGTTTGCAGTTAATATGATAACTGATCATCAATGGGCTAATTGAGTGACTGCTGATGCACAACCAAGTTTCGAAATTGCACCTTGTGTATTCTACTAATCCCCCCCCAAAAAAAATATTTTTGTTTGTTTTTTGGTGTGAAATTGGTCCACAGACCTACAAAAGGGTGCAGCCCGTGGGCCACCAGTTGCACTTCCCTGCTAAACATGGATCCATAGACCGGTATTTAATAGTATTCAATGTTATACTATGTGTTCATGTATCGATTGGCTTGTGGTCACTGAACGTGAAGATGGAAAAAGTTAGGCTCACTTTCAACATGAGGTTGTCTTGGACAATAGCACCCCCTAGTGCTCCATCAACTGCCATTACATACATAAACCGTTTTTTTTGCACATGTTTGGTTATGTCTGTGATTATCTGTGTGTAGGTGCCCCCCGACCTGCAGAATGAGGTCCTAATGACTTTACTGGAGACTGATCCTGACGTGGTAGACTATCTGCTCAGGAGAAAAGCATCACAGTGAGTACATTGGTTCCATGGCACATATCACAGTCACACATTTTGAGTACTCATGGAAAGTAGTTGCTTAGCCTGGTGTTCATGTCTGTTGAGAGAAAGTGAAGAACACATTATCTATGGCAATATCTTTTTATTCTCTTTACCCATCCTGTTCTCTCCCTCATCCATCCCTCCCTCCACTCCACAGGAGTCCGGACGTGTTGCGATCGGAAGTTCCTTTCTCCCTGAGCGAGAGGCGCTCATCCAGTGACTCCAACAAGGTTTCTAGTGGAGACCTGTCCCCCTATGACAACAACTCCCCCATCCTGTCTGAGCACCCGGGGGAAGGGACCAGCCCAGGGTCAGAGAGGCTCTTTCATGTTCCAGAACAGTACACCCTGGTGAGGCAGGTGGAAGGACGGACACGGAACCCCCATGGGTCCAATCCCTGGGTCTCAAAAGGTGAGAGGACTACTGTCCTGTCTTACTTAGCTGTGGTTGATATGATCGTGGTGGTGGTGGTGATAATTAAGACGATGATGATGATTGTGGTGAAGGTGAAGGTGATGATGATGATTATAATCTTGATGACGATGATGATGAGTATGACGGTCCCTAAACACGGTCATGTTCATTATGTTCTATATGTCAGAGGAGCATGCTAATATCTGGGGAGCCTGGCATTCCACTCTGAAACCAGGGCTGAAAGACCAGCATTATGCAGGTAAGCTGTTGAAATGTAACAATCACATTTTTGGACTTTTACTTATCTTCGTTTTCGGACTTTTCCCATTGACATTTGTATCTCCAGGTTCCCATAGCAACATGTCAGAGGGCAGCTCACGCAGCTCCCAGGAAGGACTTGACTGTCTCCAAGGCGATACCAGGCAGGTGGTACGACGGACACAGACCTCGCTGGGCGTGGCTGAGTGCAGGCCCCACCCCCCTGTGACACGGGTCTGCAGCAGCCCTCACGGCGAGGCGGGACGGCCGCTCCTCCTGCTGAGCCTCAACCCTTTGACCCCACCCCATCCTCACCCTGACAGCCAATCAGCAGCCAGCAGCGCAGAGGACCTCCCCCAGGGCATTAGACACCAGGCTAGCTCCAGCCCTAACTCTGCCAACTCGGGTCCCGCCCTCTCAGGGCGTCCTCCCCCTCCCATGTACAGCGGCTCGTCCTCCAGGCTCTCCCCTGCTGCCTCTAAACCAGCCCAGCCTGTCTCCCCCTACCCCGCAGCACCCCTTCACCAGCACCCCCTGCAGGGTGGGAGGCCAACAGTGCCACAGAACTCAGCCTCCCCCACCACTTACAGCATGGTACCCATGAGCCAGGAGTGGCAGGACTGGCAGAGGGACAGATGGCAGATCTGGCAACTCCTGTCCTCGGAAAACGCAGACACACTCCCAGAGACACTGGTGTAAGCTGGACCATAGGACCGTGGGGTAGTGTTAGCCATCCCTTCCTCCATCCCTCCCCCCCGTCCTTCCCCCCAAACATGGACGCCATGGGGTTGTTTACATGTGCAGCTGCTGCCTATACTACGGACTTGGTACGGAGTCACAAGTTTTTCCTGTTTGCTATGTATAGATCCGCGATTAATGTTGTATCCTGGGGACCCCTTTGCTTGTTATTAAATACTCTCGCTGAGCTGTTTGAGAGGATCAAAACGAACTGTCAGCAAGACATACCTCGAACGTCAAGTTTATCAATTTGATTCACAGTTATTACTGCATGTCCACATTTCGATAAGGCCCCAGTTTAAATTGAACTGAATGTAATATGTAGAGGTGACTTTTGAAGACAGGAAGGTTTAACATTTATGGCAACAATTGATAAGCTACAGTCAATTTACATGACCAATCCTACCCTTATATATTTACTGAAGTCATCACATATATTAGTGATCGCTGCTAAATATTCAGAGAGTATTTACTTGCTGATAATATATCCCGGTAAGTATCGTACGAGTTTGTATGAACAGAGTTTTATTCAATGTCAGTCACCAAGTAACAGAGCCCACAGTACAGTTTTTGCAACAGTTTGTATATAAGCATTCTAAT
This sequence comes from Oncorhynchus masou masou, assembly GCF_036934945.1. NCBI lineage: Eukaryota > Metazoa > Chordata > Actinopteri > Salmoniformes > Salmonidae > Oncorhynchus > Oncorhynchus masou. The sequence continues at coordinate 20,241,370 of NC_088218.1, forward strand.
GCATTTTAGGTCGACCCTGCTAAAACATTTTTTTACAGGCTGTCTAAATGTTTGTGTTGTGTGGTTTTAACACGGTTTAAAAAGATAACGTCTGTCAAAGCTTTACTGAACAAAGTTGGGTTCTAAAAGAAAACTATTATTGCGATCAGTACAGTAATGTGCCACGTGCCAAAGTTCCTTTCCTCTCTCTTTTCATCAAATGTTTTTTGGCCGTCTATAAAGTCTCATCTGCTTTCTCTCATTCCGTAGTTAACATTGTTCTTTTAGCTTTTGGATTTCACTTCACCATGGTTGCTACAGCATGGCTTATTGTAACAAGGTCAAATTAACATGATTTCATTCCAATGATCTCCCTCATTCCATTAGGTGGTTGATGTCAAGGTTATGGCTGCATAGGAGTATTTCTGGAAGCAGATTAAAAAGACAAGTTCATTGCTGGCCTGACAGGTTCATTGCTTTACCTCTCACTGTATTTATCTGATTGATACGGGATTTTACTAGATATTTGCACTTACTCTACTGGACTCTGGGAATTGCCAAAGCTTTTTTGATTCCTCCTTTTGAACAACAAAACAAACACGTCTCTTGCTTTTGTCATTACGTGCGCTGTCTGCCTCTATAACTTACCTTTTTGCTCCCAAATACATTAGTACTCTCCAATCATTTCCCAGTTTTGTGGATATTTGCTGGCAAATATTGCACACTTTCCAAATGGGAGTTTGGGTGGTTATGTTTGTTTCAATCAGTCCGCATGTCAGAGGAATTTGATGTGTGATAGACATTGGAATTATTTACGGGGATTCACACATTTCTACATGTCTTTGCAGTGTCCCACAAAATGACAGTACTTGTTTCGAAAACGTGTCCCATCTTCACTTCTATAAAAAACGCTTTCAACAGCTCGTGTTTCTAAGCCCTGTTATGAATATTATCTGTGTGTTTGGAGTCAAGTATGCCATTGGTCCATGCTCTTTGAAAATTATTTGATACCCCACATTGCTTTGTGGTTGTCAAAGATGTTTTTTGTAGTATGTCATCCAAGATGTTTTTTTCTTAATAATTATCACGTCTGTTCAGTACTGTAACATATGAAATAACAATTTTTACTCCCCCAAAAATCTACAAACACATGTATAAGGCCCGGGTTTTGACCTGATGTCAGCTTTTGTATTGTGTGTCGTCTTAAATGTGCCATGGTGGAATTAAACGTGAAAGAAGGTGTTTTGTGTACTTGGTTGGTTAACAGCTGGTGCCCTGATACACCTTTTACCAGTGGCGGTGTAACCTATGTCAAATGTTTGACGGTTTAATAACAGTTTTAAACCAAAAGAGGGGACCCTAGATCTTTTTGCTTAGTCATCTTGTCCACAGGTCATTCTAACGGTATCTAAATCCTCCACATCATCCTTTATCACCCAACGCTCTTTTAAAACCATTTGGATATAGTTGGACAATTTCATAATTCTTCACCTTGAAAGAGGAAAAATCATATGAAAAGAGAGAGGAGGCGAGAGGGCAAACGAGAGAGTGTGGAAGGGAGGAGGTAAGAGTGAAGACCAAGACCTCCGTGTTAGATATCTGAGATGAGAATGTTCCACGCTGGCGGCTTTAATTCCCACTGAGCGGAGAAGTCCCAAGTCTGTTTGCGGCGTAGAACAGAGCTGACAATGAACTTCCAGGAGATCATTACCCACATCTTAATTGACCATGTCCTGCTAATCCCATGTGTCAGTACAGCCAGAGAGATGTGGTCAGAAGAAGACACAATGATTTTCCACCGACGTCAGAGCATCATGGAAACATGGTCTACTCTTCGATAATTTGACGATTGATTAAGCTATTCAGTAGGTCATTTCGTGCAATTACTTGCAAACCATCAACTATAAGTATTTTGAACATTTTAAAATGAATCAAATCCCCTCGCTTAAAATAGTTCAAAGGGATGTTAAGCTTTCTGTGGAAAATTGCTTCCATGAAACAAAATCATTCTGATTTGTGCAATCAGACTGTGTAATGATCTGAAAACGGACTTCCTCGAAGATAGCTGACGTTCAATGGTGCAGTGTCCCATGGACTGTTCAGAATCCCCTCTAGTTTGGCATCCAATCTGGCAGTCAAAGCATGAGATTCAAGTATTTCCTTTAAAGCCTGTGGTTCACCCAATCGGAATTCCAATCACTGTGTATCTGTAGACCACTGAATATTTCCCTCCTTTTTTCCCCCAGAAGGCAGCGGTAGGTCTTACCATCCTTACTCAATGTGGCTCAATTTCCCCTTAGCCTGGTGGAAGCACAGACACAAGGAGAGAAAGGATACAAGACACAATGAATCAATTTACTTGACTATTCCGAGGACCATCGGATTTTTTTCTCTCTCAAGTTATCAATGAGTACATCTTACTGACATCAACCACTTACTAAGAGAGGGATACATTTTTCTATTAGTTCCCAGTGGATATCTTAGTCTATGGAAAGCAGTGATCATACTCTACAGGTATGGACCAGTGTAGCTATTCGCCCTTGTCCACCTGACATTAACCATGTATTGTAATAGATTGTCAGTGTTGCAGGACAAGCAAATACAGTGGAGGCAGATGATCACATGCAGGCCACAGTAATTCCCTCTGTCTCCGGTTTGGCTCTTGCAAAGTGGAACCATGGGGACCAGATGGTTCTGGAGCCAGACCCAAGGCTGACCTCAATCCTTAGCCCAGTGGAGGAGGAGTGGTTCTGGTTCTGAGAAGGAACACGCCCCGTCAGTGGTTCTGTACTGTCTCTGAGGTCCCGACTCCGCTCTGCTACCCTGCCCACGCAACGCTGTTTCATGGAAAACACTCCTGGTGGGAGAGCGGGAGGGAAGGAGGGAGAGATGTGTGTGTGTGTATGGGGGGGGGACTGGTAGAGAGAGGAGAGAATGGAGAGAGAATGGAGAGAGAGAGAAAGAGAGAGAGGGGGAGACCGAGGAGAGAGAGAAAACAAGTGAAAGTATGCTTCTTCAAAGAGATGAACACACACACCCCTGTGCCTTCAGGGAGAAGGTTTGATTGACTCTGTGTTCTCTCCTGAGTATTTCTCCGCCTCCAGAAGTAATGTGAACTGTTTGGTATCTATCACAACTAGAAAGGAGTTGTACAACAAAAGCTCTTTTGTGGCCAAAAACCGACAAGCCCAGTAAGATCGAAGCTCAAACAATTGACTACAAACAATGGCACACAATTACTTTTCTCCTTAGAAGCTTTCCTCTGTTACTGAATGCTTGCCCATGCATTGTTTCTGTTTTATTTCAATGTTCTAGTTATTCAAAGGAGCCCACCAAAGGATACCGTGAAAAGTCGCTATGCTGCTGACTGCTTACAGAATCTGTGATGTAAAAAAGACTCACTTTTTGCCATCTGCCTTTTAGTAACGCGAGAGCGATGGGGACTGATGCTTGACCATCCCACTGGACACAGACGTCAATTCCACGTCTTTTCCACGTTGGTTCAACGTAATTTCATTGAAGTGAAGCGGAAATGACGTTGATTCAACCCGTGGGTGCCCAATGGGATGTGAATATTAGGCCCGGTTCTTTTGTCTTCTGTCTCTTTTGGGCACGCAGGACTCGTCTGTTTTCTGGATAGCAGCTTTGTTCTGAAGAGCCTTTGCATGGACTGTGAAAACAAATATAGCCAATACAAAGCAGCTTTCTTTCTGAGCGTGATGACGTGGCCTCCTAACAGAATAAGCCGACTGGCCTTTGATTTCTTGCTGCAGGGGGGTAAACATTTGGTTGGTGTGAGCTGTGGGAGGTCAACAAACCGTTGATGTACTGGAGTGTTTAGTTAGATGGACCATATGTGGATCTATTTTCTGCATGATGTTTGCATGTGTTATGGTGCCCAATGCATTAATGAGCCTCTTATCCTCAATGTTTTTTTCACCATCACTGTGTGTGCATGCGTGTGAGTGTGCATGTGTTTGCATGCGTGTGAGTGTGCATGTGTTGCACAAGGAAGGGTGTTTGAGCCCAGCAGGACCTCAGTAGCAAAAAGGACCAGCAGCTAGCTGTATGTTTATTATCAAGATTTCTGACCCAATTGTCCCTTATTGTTATCACACAGTGAGAAAATGCTAAATATCATGGATTTTCGTGTTCTGTTACCGTTTTTGCCAAGGAGACCCACTAACGTTTTCCACATGAACTAAATAGCCTGCATAACGCTGTGTACCTTGGGCCAGCATTATGATTCAACCCTAAGACAGTTGTGAATCAAGAACGCTGGAATACTTAGTAAACAATCATCCAGATGTGTTTTACCACTGGCTCATCTGCATCATGTTTGAGGTTGTGGTGGTCGGGACAGGGAGGGACTCTGATTTGACTGGATGCCAACAGTGCCCAGAGTGGATGGGCACATCATCAGGGGGGCTGGGATGCAAGTAGGATGGAAGAT